>NW_007578677.1:184350-204649 GCF_000690725.1 Stegastes partitus | reverse complement strand
CAACAGGAGGTAGAACACCTGGAGAAGGACTTGAAGAGACCAAATGAAAGCTACTAACAGGAGGTTGAGGTTGGACATGAGGGAGACGCTGGTCTCCTGGTGATGTTCTGACCTTGGGGCTGTTTGCTGCATGTATATTTATATGAACCTACGACTGAGCGTCACTGTGAGGAACCCGTAGAACAGGTGGTAAATGCAGGTCTTTATGTAACACTATATTTTTGATTCCCTTGTTGAAATTAAACTATTTTTTGTGCGTCACAGACCGTCTGCTTCTTTCTTATGTTAAGTTCAGTCAAGTTCTTATTTATTTTAACGCACAGCTATCAGTAACCTGGATGATGACAGGCAAAGTGTCAGGTGTCAGTAACATGAATATTATTGCACATGTCAATAATTTTGGTATTAACACACTAACGTGCCAATAATCTTGAGATTAAGATACAAAAGTATTAAAAATCTGGATATTAATGCATAAAAATATCAACAACATGAATATTAATGCACAATAGTGTCAAAAATCTGAATATTCACACAAAAAAACTGTCAATAATCTGGATATTAACCCTCAAAATAACTAATAACTGAGAAAATAATGCACAGAAGTGTCAATAATTTAGGTAGAAACATACAAAAGTATTGAAAATCTGGATATTAATGCACAAAAATGTCAACAACATGAATATTAACGCAAAAAAGTGCCAATAATTCGGGTATTATTGCACAAAAGTGTCAATAATCTGGATGTTAACGCTTCTAAATATGCGTTTTGGTTCCATCTGAAATGATCAGACCAACAGCAGAGCGTGAACATGATTCAGGTTTTACTCCTCAAAGCAAAACTCGTTATTTACAGTTTGTGAGAACATGGAGGTAAACGTCAGCGTGGTGGTTATCAGCGTTACATTCAGTCTGAAGCAGGAAACACTTCTGCAGCTTCTCCTCACCGTTAAACCGACACGAGGTTCAAACATAACAGACGTGGAACATCGGAACCGTGGCGGGAAAAGTTACTCACATTACTTCAGGAATAAAGTCTAAATATTCCTCTAGAAGGTCTCTGTTCAGGCAAGAAGACGTCCAGTCTGGGGAACGGAGTCCATTTGAAGGTTTAATGCTTAAATAGGAAGAAAACATTTGGAGAATTTCAAGAATAAAGTGGACATTTAGTGGAAAGCATCTTCACGTTAGGAGAATAAAGTCAGAACATCTCGTAGAAAACTTGTAGTGATGTGAGTGACATTCAGAGGTTTCAGTCCGAACGCTTCCCCCCGACCTGTGAAGTCAGTGAAGGCATCATGAGAACAGAACCGGTCCGGGTTCTGTGTGTCAGTGTGTGTTCAGGACGGTCTGCAGGTCTTCAGGCAGCGAGCCGATGATGGAGTTTATAAAAGCGTCCAGCTTGTCCAGAACTCCATCTTTCACCTGCAGCTGCTGCCTGCGAGCTTTGATCTGAAGAGACAGAAGAACACGGAACCCAATTCAGTTTGGAAACGGAAGAAAGCGCAACAGTTTGGTGTCTCCAGAAAGGTCCTGTCAGTGTCTAACTATGGGCGGATCCATGGTTCTGGTCACATTTCACCAACTGTTGAGGCTCCAACATCAGCAGAACCTGATGAGGTGAAGTTGGACCAGACAAGGTTCCGGTTTTTACATGTTTTGACCAGAAACCAGTTTAAATGACCCAAAAATGCCCCCAAAAATATCCTGTTATTGTCCAAAATGACTTGAAGCATGTCTGCAACTGCTAAAAATTCACAAAAATGGGCCAAAATTCTACAAATTCACTGAAAATGAGTCCAAACACGAGTCAAAAATGAGCCAATTAGTCCAAAAATGACATAAAGTTGTCCTAAACAACTTAAAATAGCTAAAACTGACTAAAAAATTAGCCCAAAATTGCTCATTTCGTCTAAAATTACTCAAAATTATCCAAAAATTACACTAAATGTCCTAAATTAGCCCCAAAATGACCCTGATTTAAAAACATTTACAGAAAATGATCCAAAACTGTCCAAAACTGATGTAAAATTGTCCTGAACAACTTAAAATTGTTTAATTTACTAAAAAAAAAGAACAAGAATCAAGAATCAATCAACAAAAATCGAACAAAGATGACTTTATTATGAGAATAATAATAAGAATTTTAGAATTTAGGAGCGGTTTGTAATGAATAAACTGATCAGATTATATTAATACCACTGAGTATTATCAGCCCTCATCACACGTCTTCTCCTCCCAAAACTCACCAGCTTCTCTCTGAGCTTCAGGATTAAATCTACAATCTCCACCTCCGACTTGTCTTTGGTCCAACCCAGCAGGTCCTGCAGAGGAGACACAAAACGACCTCGATGAAAACAGTGTGATGCTGCAGATACTTAATGAACTCAGAGGAAACGTCCTGAACAGCTGGAAGCAACAAACCAAAGCGTCCATCTGATGTTACCGTAATGTCTGGACTATAAGCCGATACTTTCTTCACACGCTTTGAGCGCTGCGGCTTAAACAACGATGCGGCTAATTTATGGATTTTTATGAATTCACCTCGAGACCAAAGTGAGGCTGAGAGCGACGACGACAGAGAGACTGAGGAAGTGATGAAGTGATTCTGAGGCTGAAGAAGACGACTTTAGTGGTTTTAGTGCAGGAGGAAGATGAAGATAGCGATCAGTGACTTTTATGTATCTGTGTATGTTACCGCTACGTATTTAATTAACAGTTAAACATCTTTCTGTGTAAATATCTCAACCTGGACACCTGCAGCCTGTATATGTACACACTTGGTTTCCTGTTTAAAGTTAGTGGGAGGGGCTTATATTCAGGTGCCTCTATAGTCCAGAATTTACGGTAATCTGAGCTGTTAGTCTCTTTCTTCATCGCAGTAAAGTCTGATCCTGTGAACATGTCAGTTTGTAATCGATGTGGAGTTACAGAGAAAACTACGTCTTTTTCTCTGTGTTGGTGTTGAAACGTAGAAAAAATGTTCAAACAACTCAAAGTTCGTCTGCGATGTAACGGAGACGTAAACCTGCTGCTCATTCAGACATGAAGCCTCAGCATCAGGTTACTGAAAGTACAGCAGACAGATCCAGGTGTGTGGGACCCATCCAGGTGTTCCAGAGCTCACCGCCTCACAGACCACCTCCAGGTGGAGACTCTCCAGCTTCTGCGTCATCTCTTTGTGTCGTTGACGATACCAGCCGTCAAAGTTTGGAGACCTGAAGAACTTCCTGAGGAGAGCCAAGACAGACGCTGCTGAAACACTCGGTCAGACAGACGGACGGACGGACAGGCTGTGACACCTGTGTGACTCACCTGTACAGTCCCATCCAATCCCCTTTGAGCATGGAGGTGAGCTGAGGTCCGGTGTGGTCCAGCGTGGACATGAACTCGTCCTGACTGAAGGGACGGATCTGAGGAGGAGTCTGAACCGAGAACGCAACGAAAACATTAAACGTGTGTGACAGACGACATCGCTGTGACATCATCGCAGACGAGCCGCTCGCCGTTTACCTTCCAGGGCGTCACAGACCTCTGCAGCGGCATCAGGCTCGCCATGTACCGCTCCTGACAGACGAGACGCAGGGCTTAGCATCACCGGACAAGTAACAGGAAGTATCAATAATCTGGATACTGACGCACGAAGGCGTCAATAAAATGGATAACAAGGCCCAGACGGATCAATAAGGAGAACTCTTTTTGCCCCTTTTTTGTGACATTTCCAGTTTTCCGATGTAACTCACAGACTTCCTCAGTACACCTGAGCCTGTGTGTGTGTAGCTGCGAGCTGATTGGCTGATGCCTCACCAATGGGATGATGAAGCTCTGTGTGAGCTCCAGCAGGTGTCTCCTCAGGATGGCGCTCTGGACCTCCGACGGTCTCTTCCTCTGGATGCCCTGCAGGTGAGACACACACAGGTGAGACGCACACAGGTGAGACGCACACAGGTGAGTCTCTGAGCTCCACCTGTCGGCTCTGAGGACCTGGACGTCTGCTCACCTTCAGCAGTCGCTTGATGAGGATCTTGTCTTTGTGCAGAAACGTCTTGTAGGCCGTGTAGATGCCTGCACACACAGACACACACCTGTGACACACCTGTGACACACCTGTAACACACCTGTAGCACCTGGACCTGTGGCTACCAACAGCTGCTGTGTCTGACTTACCTGGTTTGGTGTCGAGCGTTTTCAGTTTAGACAGCTTCTTCACCTTCACCTGCTTCGGTAAATCACCTGGAAGTGATCAGACATTTAGAGTCAGGCGCCTGCAGCAGGTCGGAGGGAGAAAAAAAAAACGAAACAGACGAAGGAAATAAAACATGAACACGAAGAACACTGAAGCACGACGTACCTGCCATCCTGATTTCTCCCAGTCGGACGATATGAGGCCAGTTCTGAAACGTTTTGATGAAGAACGGGTTGGTGACGCCCAGAACGACATTCGGCCTGAAGAAGAAGAAGACAGATGGACGGACGGACAGGTGAACACACCTGGAGGATACCTGTCTTCATCTCTGTTACGCTGACTTTTGCAAATAAAGTTTGATTGTCTAAACACAGTTTGATTTTGTGAATAAAGTTTGATTCAGGTGTGTTCAGGTGTGTTCAGGTGTGTGTTCAGGTGTGTGTTCAGGTGTGTACTCACGGGGCCTGCGTCCTGGTGGTGTACTCCCTGAACTCGCTGTCGTGGATGGTGAAATAAGGACGGAAGTCGCAGCAGAACTTCAGCGGACTGATGGAGCTGAGGGCGGACACAGACGCCGTTACCATGGCAACTACACAAACACTGCTCCCTGATTGGCCGCCGGTACACGCGGATCGTTCGGTTACCTGATGAGGGCCAGCACGGTTTCCGAGGAGACGGTGGGAGACGGCGCCATGACGACCACCGGCTCCCCAAGCAGCGTGAGCTCCCAGAGCATCTGCAGGTGGATCAGAACCGACTGGAAACACCTGAGCAGGACACAAGTGAGACTGAGACCCACCTGCAGGACACACCTGACCTCTACAGGTGGTCACATGACTGTCACATGACCACAACACAGGAAACAGCACTGACCTGAAGAGGTCCAGTTCATGGATGGTGGGCAGCACCGTCGGAGCCGGCAGGAGGTTCTGAGGACGGAGAACAAACTTTATTACCAACAGAACCTGACATGAACACAGAACACAGTGACACCGAACGGTTCTCACCTCTCCAGCCGTGTGCCGGACCGGACTTCCTCCGGGTTTGTCTGCTTTTGAAGGAATCCTCACCTGAAGGTCAGACAAAGCTGCTGAATCATGTTTGAGAAACGCTGACAGAACAACGACTCAGAAACAGAACACAAACCAACAGAAACACAGAACACGAGGAACAGCAGCTGGATGGTTCTGGATACTACATTACCCACAAGGCTCTGCTGCTGCAGCCAGGTGAGTGAGCGTTTGCTCAGGGTACTACAAGGTGTAAAACAAAGCTCACTGCAGCAGAAGGTGAAGCTCTGTGATTGGCTTCTCGTGAAATGCACCGCTTCCTGTTCACCTGTAAAGCCACGCCCCCTTTCTCACCTGTAGGACGACGCCCATCACAGGCAGGTTGAGGGTCAGTCCAGGTACGGGCGAAGGCCATTGGTCAATCTCGTTACACACTGCGAAGAGGAGCAGAGTAAAAACACTCGTCACATGATAAAAACTCGTGTTCTGATTGGTCCGTGGCTGTGATGTAGGCGTGACATCATCACCTGCTTCGAGGCAGGGTTCCAGCTTCTCGAAGAACTCAGGTGCGATGATCTGCAGCAGCGAGTGGAACAGGTGAGTGTACGGCAACCTGGACACCAACACCAGGGACTGAAACACACAAACACAGAGTCACAGGGCCGCCATCGTCACATGATGTCATCGTCACGTGATGTCATCGTCACGTGATGTCATCGTCACATGATGTCATCGTCACGTCATGTCATCGTCACATGATGTCATAGTCACATGATGTCATCGTCACATGATGTCATCGTCACATGACCTGCAGGTGAGAGCAGGTGACCCACCTTCTGGAAGTAGCCCCTCTTCACAGAGACGTCCTTCACCTGTCGGAAATATACGTAACCGAAGAAATGCGCCGTTTCTCTCTGAGGAGGCAAAACAAACAAACAGAGCCTTGATCAATAACTGCTGACAGGAGCTACTATTGATCCGCTAAACACTAATCAGCTGATCAGTCCATCACCTGTCTGCTGCACCTATCACAAGTCAAACATGTTGGTCACCTGTCCTGTTTGTTGCTGTCAAATCTGTCTACTGTTCTTACCTGTCCGGTGCTATCTGACCTGCTGTCTCACCTGTCTGCTACTTTCTCACCTGTCTGCTGCTTTCTCACCTGTAGCGTCACCGGAGCGTCTCTGTTGTAGACGTCGTCTCTGAGCTTCGACGCCCTGCGGCCGACCGACTGACGCAGCCGGAAGCTGAACTGCGTGTCCCCGAGGCATCCTGGGAAATCACACACAGATCATGTGACCTCTGACCTTTGACCCCCACAGCAGCAGCATCAGTGTGAGCAGAGTTTACCTGAGTAGGAGTCGGGGAAGGACAGGTAGCAGATGCTGGTTTTCTGGTGACAAATCACAAGGAACGGGATCAATAACATGTGATCAATACTTTAAATAGTAATCAATAACATTAATAGCAGAGCTGATGCTGACAGATGTTTAAATTTACCTCCTTCTCAGTGAGTTTCACATCCTGAGGATAAACCAGCTGAAAACAAACACAGGACAAACACTGTCACCAGAGTCCGTTGACATTTCTGCTGATTCTCGCTGCGGCCTAACGTGTCCCTGAGTGCAGTCTGTCACCAGACCTTCAGGTAAATCGTCCCGACGACCCTCCGACCAGCAGCGCCAAACATGGACAAACAATCTAAATATAAAGTCACAAACGCTGTTTGAATCAAAGCCGAATTTACCAGCAGACTCTCGGCATGTGTTCACCGCAGCGTGTTTTTATTTACAAAGGACCGTTTGTTTGTTTGGGTGACGAAATCAAACAATTGTGTGTTTTTTAAATGGAGTTTGGTACGAATGGAACCCAGCCGGGAACTGCTGTTGTTCTGTCCTTACGAATCAACCGAACCTCCCGCAGTCTCCTCTGATCACCTGATCGATCCCCTCTGATCTATCAACCTATCCATAAGCGATGCTAACCATGCTAAGCTAGCCGTACCTCGATGGCTTGTCCGAGCTCCAGGTCGAAGGTAACGACACACACGCACTCCAGCCAGGAGGAGAAGCGGGCCCACGGGCAGCGGCTGTCCGCGCCGTCCGCCGCCTCCTCCGCCTCGTCGTGTCGCGGAGAACCGGAGCCGTCAAACGGGTTCATCTCGACCGGGTCAGAGCTCCGACAGCTCCGCGGCGCATCCTCCGGTCCTCCATCAGCTGCACCGGCGCAGGCGGAGGAGTCCCGGGGAGCCGCCTGCTGGAGGCCCGGGGAACTGCAGGCACAGAGACTGGTTCTGCTGGTTCTGCTGGGTTCTGGTGGGCTCTACTGGTTTACATAGGTTAATACTGGTTCTACTGGGTTCTGTTGGGCTCTACTGGTTTATATTGGTTACTTCTGGTTCTACTGGGTTCTGTTGGGCTCTACTGGTTTATATTGGTTAATACTGGTTCTGCTGGGTCCTGCTGGTAGGTACTGGTTACTTCTGGTTCTACTGGTTCTGCTGGGTTCTACTGGTTAATATTGGTTCTACTGTTTTCTGTTGGGTTTTACTGGTTCTAATGGTTCTACTATTTTCCGTTGGGCCCTGCTGGTTCTGCTGCTTTTTTTCTATCGAATTTTACTGGTTTCTGTGGAGTTCTAATAATTACTATTGGTTTTATACTGGTTCTGTAGGTTCTACTGGATTCTGTTGGGTTCTGCTGGTTAATATTGGTAAAAACTAGTTCCTTAATGCAAGTTCTACTGGGTTCTGTTAGGCACTGCAGTTTTTCTTGTTCATTCTGTCCTGTTGATTCGACTGGTTCTTCTGGTTCTGGAAGTTCTGTTGGGTTTACTACCCATTTCACTAGTTATACTGGTTCTACTTGTTAATTTTCCACTGACTCTACTGGTTTTAATTTCAACTGGTGCTGCTGGTTCTACTAGTTAACACTGGTTCCACTGGTTTCTGTTGGGTTCTACTAGTTATTACTGGTTGACCACAGGTTCTGTTGGTTTCTGCAGGTTCCACTAGTTAACATGGGGTTTCTACTGGTTCGACTGGTTTGAACTCGGGTTCCACTTGTTCTAGTTTAACTGGTTTCTAACGGTTAATGCTGGTTTGCTCAGTCAGGTGGTTTAGGCAGGTTCTACTGGGTTCATGCTTATTGTAATGGTTCTGCAGGTTCAAGTGGCGAACTTTAGTTATTACTGGTTCTACTGGTTTCTACTGATTCTACTGGCTCACCTGGTTTCTGCTGGGTTCCGACTGGTTTTAGCGGTTCTACCAGTTACACTGCTTCTAGTTTCTTTTGTTTTTCTCCTGGTCCTGCTGCTAGTTAAAAGGTTCTACTGGTTTTAGTTGGGTTCTACTGATTCTACTAGTTAATACTGGTTACTACTGGGTTCCACTGGTTTCAGTGGTTAATACTGGTCTCTACTGGTTCTACTGGTTTCTAATATGTGCAACATGTTGATATCAGAATGAAGACGAGAACATATTTACATTTGTTCTGCGGTTCTTTGATCTGACTACGGAACCCCAGAAGGGACACAAAGGAAGACAATAAACAGGGAGAGGAAAAACAACAGAGGTATCTTCTGCAAGATCTCGCAAAACTGTAGGTAGAAGAAGAAGAAGAACACTATAGGTATGTGTACTTCTGGGTCCTAAACGACGATGGAGAACACCCACTAGAACATGAAGACATTCAGGCAGTGCTCAGCAAGAGGCTTCCACAAAACATCCAATAAGACTGATGTGACTTTTGTGAGATCACACAATAAATACCTCTATTTTCCTTCTTGTTTTTCTTTCTCCACGACCCTTCTGGGGTTCTGTAGCTGACAGACTGTTTTCTCAATAAAGACTGTGTTTGTTCCTGCAGGTGGCAGCAGAGGAACAGCAGAACAGCAGAACAGCAGAACTCAGCAGAACTCAGCAGAACTCAGCAGAACTCAGCAGAACTCAGCAGCAGCAGCATCAGATTAGTGAAACATTCATTTCTATCTGCTGTCGTCTCCTTTCAGAGCTTCATCAGAATGAAAACATTTATCAGGTGCAGCTTCACATGAAACCTCAGGAGGCTGAAATCACAAACATGTTTGTGAATGTTCTGGTTCAGCCAGAAGACGACTCGTGGAGTTTGTGTCAGATCTGCAGGTGTGTGATCAGCATTGATCAGTATTGATCCGTATCGATCGGCTGACTGTGAGCCCGGCTGCTGATTGGATCGTCTCCTGCTGACCGAACACAAAACCTCAAAGTGTCGACACAGGTCCACGGCTCGGCTCAGCCCCGAGTGTCGTCTGGCAGGTCGGCTCTGATTGGAAACGCAGCGATCGGCGGCTGCTGATTGGACGATTGTCTCTGAAGGATCAATCAGACGGACGAGAGGAGGAGCAGCTGCTCGCTGAGGAAGAGGAGGATGAAGACAAACCGCTTTAAACCTGCAGCTGAATGTGACGAAACCAAGATTCAGTCACAGAAGAACAGAATCAGTCCTGCAGCTGGTCAATAAGTATTGATCAGAACAAAGACGCACTGAAAGAGTTTGATTGATCACAGACTTGATCAGTGTGTTTTTACATGTTTACTCTAGATTTCAGGTGAATTCATCAGCAGGATGTTGGTGTTTCTCCTCTGCAGACTGAATCGATTGTAAACCAGACAGACGCTTTATTACCGACCATCAATAAGGAAACAGCTGCTGCATCAGCTCCTTAAACTGTTTTCATATTAAAGCTCCACAAACAGCTGATTGTTTGGGAATTGATCAGTTTATTGTGGCAGCTGATCTAAATTACAGGATAAAACAACACGTTCAGAACCCAACCCCCGGTGAAGCTGGTTCTGGTCGCGTTCCCATTCTATAAATCCGCTCTTTGTTCTCCTCCATCAGCAGATGGAGTAAAAATGGAAAGTCACATGACGCCTTAATGTCCTCACATGTCCTCCTGCCAACAAACAACCAAATAAATACATAAATAAATACGTAAGGACAACAAAGCTGGGCGACGAGGCAGAAACCTCCAGACGGACATCAAAGACGATCGGCTTCGTCTGAGGAAACAATCTGACGAGTCACGAACATGTCGACGGAACACAGAAACTCAGTCGCCTGATGGAAACGCACAAGACTTCAAACTACAGGAAGCACGTTTACCCAGAATCCACCTCAAACTGCAGTAACCCCAGAATCCTGGACTGGTTTAAAGCTCGGTTTGAGGCTGGTTTACAACTAGTTTTAGGTAGACTTTGGACTGGGTTTGGACTGGTTTTTGTTTGATTTTAACCTTGATTTTGGGCTGGTTTTAGACTGGCTTCAAACTCAGTTTAAGGCTGGTTTACAACTAGTTTTAGACTGGGTTTAGGCTTGACTTTGGACTGGTTCTAGGCTGATGTTAGACTGGTTTTTATTTGGTTTTAAACTTGATTTGGAACTGGTTTTAGACTCATTTTGAACAGATTTTGGGCTTGACTTTAGATTGGTTTTGAACTGTTTTTAGACTTGATTCGGGGCTGGTTTGAAACTGGTTTTTGACTGGTTTTGGTTTGGTGGTAACCTTGACTTTGGACTTGACATTGGACTGGTGTTAGACTGGTTTTGGTTTGGTGGTAACCTTGACTTTGGGCTGGTTTAAGACTGGTTTTAAACAGGTTTTAGACTGGTGTTGGACAGACTTTGGATTAGTTTTGCACTGTTTTTAGACTGTTTTTAAACTTGCTTTTGGCTGTTTTAAGACTAACTTTAGACTGGTTTGGTTGGTAGACTGGTTTAAACCCCTCACATTAGCAAAACCAACACTGGGTCTTAATAAAATACTACAAAATAGAATCCTGTGTCACAGAAACACAATCACGTGTGTGTTTGGTATCAAACTGATGAAAGTCTCACATTTATGCCTTTAAACATTATTTAACTGCTGAAATCTCGTTAAATCAACTCAACCGTCCGATCGGAGCTGTTCAGCTTTGACTGACTCCCAGAACACGAACAGAACGAACTCCGTAAGAGATTTAACTCCAGAAACGTCTTTGGTTTGTCAAACAGTGGATCCTTGTTCTTGGGCTCTCGCTGCCTTGTGGTGTATTTAATATGTGTTATGCAGATGAGCCGGTGATGTTCCAGCCGGCGGCCCATTAGAAAACAAATTAAATGTGTGAGTGGGTCTGTGTGTGTCTCATTAGCATGTGTTCACGTCTCCAGTATAATTATAGATTCTATTATTTAAATGAATCCATCGGGTTTTACGGCCGTGCAGCAGGACTTTCATAGAATCTGCGGAAATGTTTGTGGCAGATCGCGAAAACAGTTTTTATTGTGAATTAAATTCTCCGTATGCAGATGTGTGATGAATAATGCATGAAACATACGTTCAGCAGCAGCAGCAGCAGCATGAATGAGGATAAAAGAAGGTTTCTGCTGCTTCCTCTCACAAATGCTAATACGGCACGCTTCATTAACATGTGCAGCGTTCACGCTCGCCTCTCGGGCTCATTATGAGGCTCAGCACACGGAACAATAGCGTGTTCTCCGACAACACGCCGGCCGGAGGTCACTGGATAAGTTTAGAGCGGGAGGACCAGTGATCTCTGTGCAGGAAGCGAACACGTGGGCCGAGTCTCCACAAGAACCGGATCCAGAACCAACAAACACACCAGCTGTCCCGATTTATTGATCACGTATGGATCATGTGGAATCGGCCGACTGCACACAAACGTACATACGTGTAGCGCGGCCTCATAGTTGCTGCTTTTATTTCTAGTTCGTCATTAAAATGAACCTTCCAGCCAATCACAGCCCAGGATGCTCAGTGCTGACCTGTCACATGAAGCACAGAAGAGTTCCAACTAAACACCTTCACTCACTGTGAACACAGCAGACGTCACGAGTCCACATCAAACCACAATAAGTTCTGGATCTCGGGCCGGTTTTACACTTTATCATCTTGGACTGGGTTCGGACCTGATTTGGACTGATTAAAGAATGGTTTTGGACTGGTTTGTTACATGGCTTTGAACTGGATTTAGACTGGAGTCAATATAGACTGGTTTTGGACTGGTTTGGGATATGACTTCGGACTGGATTTTGGACTGGATTTACACCAAATGGACATGAATTTGGGCTTATTTCAGAATGGTTTAGACTAGTTTGGACTGGATTTAGACTGGATGTAGACTGGTTTTAGACTGGAGTTAGACTGGTTTGGATTGGATTTGGACTGGATTTAGACAGATTTTTACTGGTGTTAGACTGGTTTTGGACTGGATTTAGGGCTGGTTTAAGAGGGCTTTAGAGTGGTTACGGACTGGTTTTAAACCGGGATCTGGTGATGAGGTGTCCAAGTTTTTCCTCAATGAAGTCTGACAGCCATTTTCCCTCAGTGTGGTCTGACAGGTTCTGTTGACTGACTTTACCTCTCAGTGGGGTTTGAATGGTGCTCTAGTGACAGATCTTCTGCCCTCAGTTGGTCTGGCAGCTGCTGTTAAGGACAATTTCTTTTCTTTTTTAAAAAAAAAAATCCCTCAGTATTGTCTGAAAGGTGCTGATAAGGTCGACATATTCCTTAGTGGTATATAACAAGCACCGGTGTGGCAGGACTTTCTCAGTGTGGCGTGACAGCTGCTGTTAAGGACGTTTTCCCTCAATAAGGTTTGACAGACACTGCTGTGGCAGGTTTCCCTCACTGTGGTCTTACAGGTGCTTCTGTAGTGGGGTTGTGCCCTTAGTTTCGTCTAACATTCTGTTGGTAGATTGAGTTCCAGCAAAGGTCTGACAGGTGTACTGATGACAGATTTTGTCCTCTGTGTGGTCTGACAGGCAATAAGATGCAAGTTTTCCCCCTCAATTAGGTCTGACAGGTGCTTATTTGCAGGTTTGTCCCCTTAGGTCTTAGGTAGCATTTTTTTTTCCTTCCAAAGGTCCAACAGGTGCTTCTGTGGCAGATATTTCCAATCTGACAGATGCTTTAATGGCAGTTTTTCTCTCACTGAGGTCTGACAGGCGCTGTTAAGAAACGGTTTTCCTTCAGTGGGTCTGACTGGTGCTGATAAGGCCGACGTCCTCCTCAACAACATCTGACAGGCCCTTCTGTGGCAGGTGTTTCCCCTCAGCATGGTCTGACAGGTGCTGCTGGCCCGAGCTGAAGGGTTCATCCTTTATTATGCCTGGTTTCAATGACATAATCGGATTAACTGGGAGCAGAACGTAATTTATCTGTGATCCTTCTCCCATAATGAGCCACAATGAAGCACGCCGATGGAAGTCGTTAAATCAAACGAGCCACGCGGTGACAGAAATGAAACCTGCTCGACGTTCATTACACAGCAGCTGGAGGTGGAAACACCACAGAAGAAGATTAGACGAGAAAGAGGTGAAGAACAAACACCTGATGGCAGAGGAGGCAGGAGAGGAGGGTTTGTACATCACCGCTGGCTGTCGGCCAATCAGAGAGCAGCACAACCAGAGAGGAGAGGGAGGAGAGGGAGGTGGATCTCCAATCTTTTTATAGACGAGGAGAAAAAAGTTTGTCAGTTGAGTGGAGAGGAGACGAGGAGGAGACACAGCAGAAGAAGAAGCAGCAGAGGAGGAAATAAAGGAGAGACAAAGGAGGAGGAAGTAGAAGAAGAAAGAGAGGAGCAGCTGAAGGATGGAGGCAGATGATGAAACTAACCTCTGAATAGATAAATCAGACCGGACTCAAAGGGAGGAGAACCAGAACCAGGAGAACCGGAACCAGGAGAACCAGATGGAGGTGCTGCTTTTCTAAACCGTGAGTTTGAATCTGCTTCTTAAAGTTGAACCTTGAGCTGTTTACATTTTTTATTGTGGAACATTTTCAGAAGCTCTCGTCGTTTATGAAGATGTTTTTATTTGTTTGTGTGATTTGTTGGTTTTACAAACAGAATTCTGTGACGAAATAACGAAACCAGAGAAACTTTAAAATGAGAGGAAATGGAAATTCATAGCATTAAAAATAAATAATAACTATAAAAGTAAACATAAAGAAGAAAGATGATGTCGTACTGATGCTTCTATATGTAGGACTAATAAATGTGAAAAACTGTGATATTGCACAGGATTGTTGTAGCTAAACACAGATATGGTTCTTTAACAGGATTGGTTCTTATAAAACATTCTGTTCACGCGTTTAAAGAGCAGTTTTTCAGGTCTTTGTGTTGCAACAAAAAATGATAAAATGATGGAAATTCAAAGCTGCAGGAGCTGAACTAATTAAAACATTAAAAAACAGCCAAAATGAACGCCCGATCTACCCCGTGGAGCGCCCCCTACAGGCGTCACTGCACCGTTCGTGGTGTTAACAGCTCAGGTAGCAGCGATCAGAGGGGAGTGACTCTCACTTGGTCCTCTCACACTCCTGAACATATCATTACAACAAAGGAACACGGCTGTTGTGGCCGTTAGCTGCTTAGCAACAGTCTTAATAAAGCCCCGGGAAGCCGAGCCCGTTGTCATGGAGGTGCTCCTGCGCCGTAAACCTGGTTCTGTCTGAATAGAAAAGGTGAAGTCCTTGATTTCTCGTCTGTAATGTCAAGAAGGTGATGGCGGTTTGTTTATCGCCTCCTCAGAACACGCTGCACATGTCGGAGGTCACGGGACAGTAAATCAAAGAGAAGGCAAACTATGAAACCAGCGAAGTGATGAAATATATGAATGCACAGGTGAAGAAGAGTGTGAGGAGAGGAATCAAACGGAAAGTCAGCTGAAATTACAGCAACCATCTGACAAGAAACAACAACGGCAGCAGAGTTATTATTCGTAAAGTTCAGGACTGAACATTCTGGATACGTTACTGCGATCAGAACACAGAGGATCAGTGCTGTGACCTTCACATGCACAGCAGATTGTTATACTTTAGCTAGCAGGGAACGTTCCCACAACATTACCTAACATTCACACACAGCTCTCATAATGCATAAAAGAAAAAAAATATTTAAAAGAACCTTCAGATAATGTTCCTGTGAGGTCGACTGAGATGTGCGATGACGCTACGTTTCATCTGTAGCGTAGCACAGACGTAGCACAGACGTAGCACAGACGTAGCACAGACGTAGCACGTAGGACGTCTGGAGGATTCAGAAGCTCCTTCACATTAAAGGACCTGATAGCAGCGACTGCTTCAGCTACAACTCTGTCAGACTGTGGACGGCAGACCGTCGCCTTCACCGTCCATCCTGGAAGCCAGAGTTTGTTGTTTTGCTGGTCAAGAATCCAAACATCCAACCAGCAGTTTGTTCCGGTACCACAGACCGGTATTACATCTCTCACGTCCAGCTTTGAGGGAATCCGCTCCAGAAATGACCAACCGTTAGCCATTAGCACAACTCCAGAATCAAGCTAGCAACGTCACCGACAACCTGGTAAACTCACAAATTAGTTCTCGAGCTGATCTCGGACCGTTTTAGACTTAATCATCTTTGACTGGGTTCGGACCTGATTTGGGATGATTTAAGAATGGTTTACATTGGTTCTGGACTTGACTTTGGACTGGATTTTGGACTGGATGTAGCCTGGTTTTAGACTGGATTGGATTTAGACTGGATTTATATTGGTTTTCGACTGGAGTTAGACTGGTTTGGACTGGATTTAGACAAGTTTTTACTGGTTTTAGGCTGGTTTTGGACTTGACTTTTGACTGGTTTTGGGCTGGTTTAGACTGGTTTTAGATTGGACTGGGTTTAGACTGGATTTAAACTGGTTTTGGACTGGAGCTAGACTGGTTAAATTTAGACTCGCAAACTAGTCTTTAAATAATCCGATATTCTCACCAAAGCATTTTCACATATTTTGACAAATCGTGAGCCGAAAGTTTGCCGCTAAAAACAAACTCATCATGTGGGACACAATTCAAGTCTGCAGGGGTCCAGCAGGGGGCGCTGCTCGACACTCAGTCCCAGTGGGAAACCAGTACCACACTTTAATCAAGGCATAAGTGAATATAACCTTAGAGGGAACACAAACACACCACGAGGGAGGCAGCGAGGACTTCTTTCATTCTGCTGGTTGGAGCTCATGAACCTTCCAGAAGTCTTCGTCATGGTTCCCCTTAACGAGCTAAACTCCCACAATGCTCTCTGCTACCATCATGAGCTGCCTGTAGTTGGTCAGTTTGTCTTAAATGCACGAGTTCTAGTTGGAAGTCATGGTCCTCTGGAGGTTGTGGAGCCTCAGTACATCCGACCCGCTAACACTACACTCAGACAGGGTTCTACCGGAGCTTTACAACAAGGTTCCACCTACAGAACATTACGGAACAGACTGGAAGCAGAAATGCGTTTTTTTTTTTTTTTGATGCATTTCAGAGTTAACCAACAGTCAATGGATTGATTTTATCACCTTTAATGTTTCTGAAGTGCGTCATCGAGGAAACTGGCACCCGACTGGGACTCAATCAAATTAAATAACTCGGACCGAGACATTCGTAACCATCCATCCATCCATCCATCCATCCGTCCGTCCGTCCGTCCGTCCGTCCGTCCGTCCATCCGTCCATCCATCCGTCCGTCCGTCCATCCATCCATCCGTCCGTCCATCCATCCGTCCATCCATCTATACACTGCTTATTCCTCATTAGGGTCGTGGGGGGCGGAGCCTATTCCTCATTGTTATCATTATTATTATTGCTCATGTCAGACATCAGCAGCAGCATCTGGAGTGAAAACGCTTCAAAATCTCACAGTGAAATCCAACCACCGAACACAGCACAAAGGCAGGAGCAGAGTCTCCGTCAGCTCCTGGCTGATAAAACCTGATTCCTGCGGCTGAGTTTGCAGCTTCAGGGTTCAGGCTCAGGACAGGCTGACGGACTCCGACGTGACACCTGAACCTCCGCCGCCGAAGCAAAACAAAAGGAAACACAGCCAACAAGTTTGATGAGATTGCGAGTCGAATAAATCTTCTCGTCACAGAACAGTCCGGCCCGTCACAGTGATTGATTGGTTTTAATTTCACCTGTCAGAAACCTTCACACCTGCCGGCATCCAACAACAATCAGGATTCATCTGCGTATTCCAGCGTTTCGCTCTCAGACGCTCAGACTTTAGTTCCACCTCTGCAGCCCATTGTTTAAACCCCGTTCACTGGATTTAATCAGTTTATCTGTGATCAGTCTGGTTCTGATGGCAGCCCAGGTGCTTTTATTACTGACATCAAATGTTTGAATTTAAAACCTGCTTGTGTTTTCTACGGGGGATAAATTATGCTGCTGGAAACATCTCAAATGTTATATTTTATGACTGTTAAAGTATATCTATCTACCTGTATACCCATACTGATACCACGAAATAGTTTCTCCTCAGACTGAATCCTGTCTACAGATGGTTCTGGTAGGTTCTGGAGGTAAAACGGTCCTTCCATCATCTAGAACTGGTTCTGACCAACCACCATCACACATGCTGGTATGAGCCTGGAAAGTTTACCCAGAATGCACTTTGTGAACCAGAACCACATCCAGGGTACCGATGATTGTTTGTCATAGACATTAAACTACGATGCATCCCATAATACTGATGCTACCAGCTGGTGAAAGGTAAAGACGAAGCCCAGCTGTGTCCAAAAAGACCCAAATTTTGTTCAGAATGACAGAAAATATTCAAAATATGTCAAATTAGTTAATTAGCCAAACTGACAACACAAAGAATTACCCAGAAATCCTCAAAAATGATTCAAATGTCAAGAATGATTCAGGATTTGTCCAAAAATAACCACAATCTGCTAAAAGATGAGTTCAGTGGCTCAAAGAAATCCCAAAAGTACACGAAATTTGTCCAAAAACGACAAAAAAACAACAACTGTCCAAACTAAAACAACGTCCAGAAGAACTCCACAGCGGTCCTCAGTGGCTTTAAAATGGGTCCAAAATGAAAATCTGTTCAGAAAGATGTGAAAATGGTCAAAATGATTCAAGAATGAGAAGAAAAAAACCCCCCACCATGAACCAGGTCCAGTGTTCAGACTGAGACACCTGGATGGATGTAGAACTGATCTGGTGTCAGGTTCTAGCAGAACCCAGATGTGTTCTTCCTCCTAAATGTCATGTGTCTATCTGCTGGACTGATGAAGTTCTGAGGCTCAGACATGATGGAAAAAGTCCATTAAAGTGATCAATCTGGACCCTCCTCTGTGGACTTGAAGGACCTGGACCTCTGGAACATTCACAGTCTGAAGGTAGAACTCTGGTCAGTAGATGAAGGTGCTGCAGATACAGAACCAGATGTTCTGAGGAGGTTCTGGTTGGTTTTATAGGGACCGACTCGTAGCTGCAGTGTTTAGTTTTATGAAGCGGCTCCAGGAGGTGATCTAACTGATGGTTACGTTTCCTGTTTGACCTCCTGCTGTCTGCTCATCGATGAACTACGAGGTAACCTCTGTCCAGATGTGGCTTCGTCCTTCGTTTACATCAGAGGGGCTACAGAGCGGACAGATGTGACAGCTGTGCGTATCAATTATCATTAATTTACAGATTATGGAGTCCTCTCCGTGTCATGTGACCTCATGACATCATGGCCCGCTGACCTCGCGTCAGACGTCCAGATGTTGAGCAGCTGCAGCTCCAAACACAGACCTCAGATCAGTGACACGTCTACATGCTGCTCCGCACAGGATCAGGACTGACGGGGTTATAGTGGAACTGTTTAACGGATCAGTGTTCATCCAGCTCCGGTTCTACAGAGTTCTGTCTGTGTTGTTGCTCTGAGAATAATTATTAGAATATTAGTCATGATGACAGCTGCTCATAATAAAATCAGCAGGATCGTTCAGATGCTCCACTCATAAAAAAAAGTCTGATCTTAAAACGCAAAACTTATCAAAAACGGCTCAAAATGTGTCCAAATTATTCCAAATTTGATCAAAATGATCCAGAACCTGCACAATATGACTCATAGTTTGTTCAAAAGCACTCAGAACCTGATCTCACTGGCTCAATTTGTTCAAAATGACTTGAAATGTTCCCAAAATGAATTAAAATTTATCAAAATGACTCAAAATGTGTCAGAAATGACTTGAAATGTGTCCAAATGATTCAAAATTGAATCAAGATGATCCAGAACTTGCACAAAATGACTAATAATTTGTTCAGAATGACTCAAAACCTGCCTAAATTACTCGCAACATGTCCAAAATGACTTGAAATCTTTCCAAAAATTAAGTAAAATATGTCCAATATCTCCAAAAACTTGTCTACAATGACTCCAGATTCATCAAAATGACTCAAACTGACTTGTATTGTGTCCTTAATGACTCAAATTATCTCCAGATGACTGAAAACTCGTTCAGATTGACTCAATACTTGATTAAAGTGACTCATAATCGATCAGGACGACTAAAATGTGTCAAAAATAACTAAAAAATTTAACCAAAGGATTTAAGAATTTAATCAAAATGACCCAAAACGTGCCCAAAGTTAATCAAAAGTGTCCAAAATCATTTAAAACTTTTCCAAAATGACTTCTAAAGGGACTGAAAGTTTCACTGAAATAACTCCAGATTTATCAAAAATGACCCAAAAACTCGTCCAAAACGACTAAAGATTCATCAAAATGACTCGAAACTTGTCCAAGTGACTAAAACTTGGACCAAACTGAGCCGAAATCCATGAAGGTGACGAGAACGTGTCAAAAATAAGTCAATGAGCTCATCGAGTGATTCAAAATGTAATCAGCAGTTAATCAAAATGTGTCAAAACTAATTAAAAACTGACTCAGAGTCTGTCAAAAGGGACTAAAAACGTCTAAAACAACTCAAAGCTTAAAGTCATTTTAAGTCAATCTGACTCTGTTTAAAAACAGTTGACTTGAAACGTGTCCAAAGTGACTCGAGGTTTGTTCGACACTAAACAAAGGTGATCATCAGTCTATCAGCTGAATGAAGGGATGGTTGTTGTGTGGATGGTTTCTCTGGATGACGACAGCAGAGGAACGTCTCAATGTTTTTCAGTTTTTGCCAGAATTTCTTTCCATCTAATGCAGATGCTGGTCTGTAAATCAGTCCAATCAGACGCTCCGCTGCTCTTCTCCAACCTGCACTCACTCAAACTGCTGCTCGTCACAATCAGAGGCAGCAGAACAATCAGGCCGAGCGGCGCCGCCATCGATCCGTCA
>NW_007578677.1:177368-183007 GCF_000690725.1 Stegastes partitus | reverse complement strand
TGACGAAGCAGAACTCAGTTGGAGATTCTGCAGCATCGTTCGGACCAGTTCAAGTACTTTAATAAAAATACTGCATTTTGAACTCGTCATGTTTTCAGAGAAACCAACCGAGACAGAAAACTTCAGACACCGTTCGTCCTTCAGAGCTGAACTCTGCTGATGTTTTCATCACGTTGGTGGAAAAACATAAGAAGAGCTGTTCAACATATAAAAACACACACAGGTGTATACATACAGGTACACACTTTGTCTTCATCTTCCTCTCCATCAGGTCACCACTGACTGTTCACCTGTCAGCAGGTATTGATCGGTATTGATCGGTATTGATCGGTATTGTGTCCGTCTGTGTGGCTGTCAGCAGCTGATAACACGTTTATCTGACGGCTGCAGACCAACTGTTGATGAGGAGCAAACAGTGCTTCTGATCCTGGTATTGATACGGCCTGTGATTGATCGGCGGAGGAGGCGGGACGTTGCTGTGATGAACGCGGCCTGATGTCGGCTTCCTGTGAACGCTGGCTTTTGTTGTGGCGGTGAGTTTCCCAGCATGCTCTCTGCTCTGAGGAGCCATCGGGCTGCTGCTGGTGGAGAGACGATGGCAGGAAGCTGAGACATGAGACGTCTCATTAGTGGCTGTTTTATCGCCATCGGAGGCGTCAGTGCTGCTATTGATCCTATCCATATTTATTATTGATGACCCAGACGGCAGCAGGTGACGACTAACGATCTGAAGACGTCAACGAACCAACAGCTGGAGCTCATGGGTCCAGTTTAACGAGCCTGAAGACGGTTTAGTTTGTTATGAAGACGAGAACTGATCAGAGAACAGAATAAATATTGATCTGTTGATCTGTTTATGGCTGTTTGGGTTGTAAGCAGGTTTTTGTGTATGTGTGTGTTTAGATTGTGTGTGTTGTTGTGATTATGTTTGTGTGGTCCTCCTCTCTGGTTGTCGTGGTAACGGTGAAGCATCCCAGGAGGAGAGCATCATCATCATCATGAACAACATCATCATCTAAACACACACACAGGTTCTACCGGGTAAAATCACCCTGGTGACCAGAACCAGCAGAACCAGCAGAAAGCAGAGCCTCCAGCACAGAGCAGAACCCTGAGAACCAGCACAGAACAAGACCAGCAAAACCAGCACAGAGCAGAACCAGTAGAGCAAGTACAGGGTGGGCCCAGGGGAACCAGCACAGAACAAAACCAGTACAACTCACACAAAGAGGAACCATCACAGTGTGGAACTGGCAGAACCAACACAAAACAGAACCATCATAAGCAGTGAAACAAGTCAAACAAGTGGAACCTGCACAGAGCAGAGTCAGTGGAACCAGCACTGACTTAAACCAGTAGAACCAGCACTGACTTAAACCAGTAGAACCAGCACCGACTTAAACCAGTAGAACCAGCACAGAGCAGAACCAGGAGAACCAGCACAGAGCAGAACCAGGAGAACCAGCACAGAGCAGAACCAAGAGAACCAGCACAGAGCAGAACCAGGAGAACCACTGAGACCAGTGGAGAGCAGAACTGTGAGCACTACCAGAACCAACAGAGCCACAAAAAACTGCCAGGCCATTAGAACCAGCAGAACCAGCATGGAGCACAACAAGGACAACCAGCAAACATGAGAACCAGCAGAACCAGCACAGAATGTAACCAGTAAAGAACCAGCAGAACCAGTGCAGATTAGAATCAATAAAACCAGTAGGACCAGTGGAACCATCAACATCAGCAGAACCAGCATGGAGCACAACAAGGACAACCAGCACAACATAGAACCAGCAGAACAGCACAGCACAGAACCAGTAGAACCCACAGAACCAGCAGAGGGAGTCAAAAATAAACCAGTTTTCTGTTTGTTGTCAACAGTCAGAAAAAAAAAAAACAACCAAAAGACGTGAAGATGAACGAAGAGAACCAAGTGAAGAACCCAAACAGAGTCCGTCCACCTGCTGAGCCTGAAACGCACCTGAGCCAACACCTGGGACCCGTAGCAGCAAGGTGAGTACAAGTACTCTGAATACTCAGTCTGAATACTATGAAGTAGCAGCGTGTCCACGTACCTGTGCTGTGTCCAGATGCTGAGTGTCCAGCTGCTGTGTTCGGGGCCTTCATCATGGACAATGTGACACCTGGCAGCCCTCCAGGTGAGTCGGACCTGAGGGACTACAACTACCTGGCCCTGGTCCTCGGCGTCCCCCTCATCCTCGTCATCATCCTGGGGAACGTCCTGGTGTGTCTGAGCGTGCTCACTGAGCGCTCCCTGAAGACCGCCACCAACTACTTCATCATCAGCCTGGCGGTGGCCGACCTGCTGCTGGCCGTGCTGGTGCTGCCGCTCTACGTCTACTCCGAGGTGAGACAGGTGGCAGGGAGACAGGTGAGGTCATGTGACCTTCTTACTAACTCTGCCGGTCATGTGACCTTCTTTGTAACTCTGCCGGTCATGTGACCTTCGTACTAACTCTGCCGGTCATGTGACCTTCGTACTAACTCTGCCGGTCATGTGACCTTCGTACTAACTCTGCCGGTCATGTGACCTTCGCACTAACTCCATGTTGGTCACGTGATCTTCTCTCGGTGTTTAGTTCCTCGGAGGTGTCTGGACTTTGAGCACCTCCATCTGCGACGCTCTGATGACGATGGACGTGATGCTGTGCACGGCCTCCATCTTGAACCTGTGTGCGATCAGCGTGGACAGGTGAGGTCACCTGTGTGTGTTTCAGTCTGTTTGGTTCAGAGCAGCGAGTCTCAGACGTGAACGTCGTTACTGCGACTCCGTCCTGCAGCAGATAACGGAGCTGATTAGCAGCAAAGCTAATTAACATTTCCAAATGATATGACTTCAGCTTTGACCTGAACGCAACACCAGATTGAATATGTCTTCTTCAGACAGGTGTAGTCATGTGACGCTGCTGTTTCTCGCCATTAAAGACACTGTAATGAATGTTAATGAGGAAGAGGAACTCTGAAGGTCACTGTGAAGCGGTGAAAAGACAAATGGTCTTCCTCATGTATTAGCTGTGTTCATGCAGCTGCAGCGCGAGCGTTAACACCTTGTTAGTGAGATAAAAGATGATTATATTCAGATTTATTCAGCTGACAGCCGTGATGAAGTCAGCCACAGCTTTCAAAGTGTTGAGAAAATGTAATGAAACAACTCAGTGAGTCAAACATGGCTGAGACTACAGGTGCCAAATGTATTTTTACTGGTAGGTGCTACAGTCTAAATTTAAAGCCAACAGATGGAGCAGAGCCGGATCTGTCAACACAACTTTACAGACTGAAAACCAAACTCCTGCCGCTTTAGAACAACCTCCGAACATGAATCAGAGAGATTTCACCAGACATCCTGCCTGATGTTCACTCAGCGCTTTAATGCTTTAAATCTGGAAACACAAAGACCGAAGCAGACAGAAAATGTGCCCCGAAGTCAGAGCAAAGAGCTGAAAGAGGCTAAAAACTGCTCCGGCTCTGATCCGCTTTTAACTGTTGTTAATTAAATTATTGATCAGTGTGGTGTCGCCCTGCTCGGCTCATCTGAGTCTTCATGTCGGTGGAAATCCTGCAGATAGGAGGAACCTCACTTTGATTTAAGACACGGTTCATTTACATACATCAGGGCCACATGGATTTTTAAAGCTATATTTATATATGTTGGACTGAGTCTCAGGTAAAGTTATGATTGACCATCAGCTTAATATGTGTAGTCTGTGGCATTTTCCATCACAATTACATCTTCATCTACATGTGATCTCTGAGTCTACTTTTGAGAACGTTGTTTTGGCCCTACTAAATGTACATTTTTCTATACCGTTCCGTACCATAGACCAGCTGCAGTACCTGGTTGTTCCACCAGGTGGAGCCTCTCCCTGTTTAACCCTGTAGAGACCAGAGGAGGCAGCAGAGAGCATTGTGGGAGTTTAGCAGCAACAGGACCATGACAGAGACTCTGAGGAGCTTAATGACCTCCAGCCAGAGTTATTGTGTTTACTGTGAACCCTCAGCTACCAGAACCAGAACCTCCTGTCTCACCTGTCCACCGGTCCTGCAGGTACATCGCTGTGGTGGTTCCCCTGAAGTACAACAGGAACCAGTTCAGTGTCCGTCAGCTGGCTCTCATCACGGCCACCTGGGTTCTGTCTCTGGGCGTGGCCAGTCCCGTCATCTTTGGCCTGAACCAGGTTCCGGGTCGCGACCCGACCGTGTGCAAGCTGGAGAACGACCAGTTCGTGGTGTACTCGTCGGTCTGCTCCTTCTTCGTGCCTTGTCCCGTCATGCTCTTCCTGTACTACTGGATGTTCCGAGGCCTGCGGCGCTGGAGCGGTCGCAGCCGGTCCCAGGCGGGTCGGGCCAGACGTCCGGCTCTGTCTCTGCGTCTGGGCTCGGCTCTGCACCGGGCCAAGGCCACGACGAGCGGCAGTCGAGAGAAGGTGGTGTACACGGCGCCCAGCGGCCTCAGCCCCACCTCGCCCTCCGCCGTCTCCATGACGACGCCCTCGGCGACCCCGGTGACGGAGGAGGTGGCGCCGGCACCGGAGAGCGACCCGATGACGACCCAGATGGACAGCGTGTCGGACGGGGAGCCGACAGAGAGGAGGGAGGGAGGCAGCAGGAGGGAGAACGGCCTGAAGAGCAACGCTGCAAAGAGAGGACGACGGAACAGCAAGAGCAGCCGGGTCAGCGGGCGGGAACGCAAGGCCATGAAGGTTCTACCGGTGGTGGTCGGTGAGTAACAGACCCAGAACCAGGACACGACCGCACTCAGGAACATAAAGGGGCTACCTGAAGTCTAAAGCTGTTGTTGTTCGTAGTGATGCTGCAGGAGAACCATTTGTAGAACATCTATAGCAAGAGGTTCCTGACAAAACCCCCAAAGGTTCCTCAAAACAGGTTCCTTTAGGCACCAGAAGGGGAGCTCCAAAAACAGCCGCTCCCAGAATTCATTTCTTCAAACTGTTCTTTAAGGAACCCAAAAAGATGCCTCAAAGAACCACCAGTAAAACAGTTCTTTTATACAAATGGTGCTCCAAAGAACTTAAATAGAAGTAGGTTCCTTAAGGTTCTGTTTCTGTACACGGTTCCTTAAAAAAACAAAAGTACCTCAAAGAACCACAAAACGTATTCCTTTAGGAACCGTAAATGTTCCAAACAATTTGAATGAAACAGATTCTTTAAGGTTTCTACAGAGTTCTTTAAAGAACCCCAAAGGTGCCTCAAAGAACAATCCAAGAATGGTTCTTCAAGGCACCAATAATCCAGAGAGCTTTAGTGGAAACAAAGATCCATCAAAGGTTCCTCAATATAACATCAAGTAAAGGTTCCTTTATGCAGCGTCATCGGTGCTCCAGAGAACTGGAGGGAAAATAGGTTCTTTAAGGTTCTTTTAGTAATTCGGACTCCACAGTAAAAACATCTGCAATTATCTGACAGATGTTTTCACACCAACACATAGACCAGATTACAAATATATACGTCTAATGTAAAATAACATCAAAACCATAAAATGTCTGCTTTAATTTCACACGTTTCCTTTTGATTTAATTTAAATTCAGATTTAAAACCGTAAAAATGAGGTCCAGTTCTAGACCGCTAAGAGAGAAAGCAGTGTTGGTTCTGTAATGTCACAC
>NW_007578677.1:165999-177298 GCF_000690725.1 Stegastes partitus | reverse complement strand
ATGTCACACGGGTTCTGTAATGTCACACGGGTTCTCCTGTTCAAGAAGACCTCCTGTAAAACTAACAACAAAAGAACAGTGAATGGATGTGTTTTTATCAATAAGCAGCGAAATCTGTTAAAATAAATCACATGTTCAGATTTACATACGGTCATTATTTTAGCACAAATATCTTTATTAAACATCAGAGACAGAAATACACATAATCATGGACTGTTAATTACAGAAGATGGCAGTAGTTCAATAAAATGGTTGTTTTTGGTTCATTTGTAGTTTACATTTAGAATTTCCTTTTTTAAAACAAGACAAACGACTTTCTGGTGTAAATGCTCACAAACCGGAGTGTAAAACATTAAATGATGGTGAGCGGCTCCTTGTTCAGTCAAACTAAACGTCTGGTTGCTCATCACGTAGCAGGAAGTCGCTTCAGCGCGTCCAGGAAGCTCCGAGTCGAGCAGAACGTGACGGACTGTTTGCCGTCAGATGAGACTCTCTCAGCTGGACGTCCGTCTTCCACACAAACTGTTTCTGGTTCTGCTGCGACGTGGACCGAAGCTGTGATCGCTCAGTAAAAATAGAAGCTGCTTCTATCGTCTCCTTGGAAACGGCTTCACTTCCCAGCAGCAGCTTCGCACCCGACGGCGTTTAACACAAATCAGAGAACAAAGACGCCTTAATGGGCCCAGATTCACGGATAGAGAAGGAACCGGAGCCGGTGATGAACGTGGTTACATAATCAGGAGAACGTCTTCATTAACAGCTGCAGGACTCTTCATGTGCGGTTCTGCTGTTTAAACGCTTTCATGAGCAGCTGGTTTCTGTTTTTAATGTCCAGACACCAGAATGAATAAAACAAACACGTTCCTCCATTAGTTTAGTATTTATACAGAAACATGATAGAAGCTATTAA
The DNA here is from genome assembly GCF_000690725.1 of Stegastes partitus. Taxonomy (NCBI): domain Eukaryota; kingdom Metazoa; phylum Chordata; class Actinopteri; family Pomacentridae; genus Stegastes; species Stegastes partitus. The sequence continues at coordinate 176,388 of NW_007578677.1, read as the reverse complement.
AAAAATCAGTTTTTATCACAGATTTGTTAGATTTTCTTTTTAAAAAAGAGTTAATATCAGCGTCTTTGTGTCAATAACCAACAGAAAAGTTCTTTTTTAAAACATTGCTGTTGGTATAATGACAAAAAATGTTCCTTTCTTTGTTTTGTAGCTTAGTTTAGTTTTACAGGACAGAATCCAGCAATGTTGAATAGTGTTGATTTGATTTACTGTTAAATAACAGAAAATATTAAATGTTTTACTGTCGACACACAAAACAGATAATTAACAGTAATTATTCAGTCCTATTTAAAATGCCCTCTGAGACACATCATTAAATGATCACATGTCAACCTGTGTTATAGTTTCACCGTTAATCAGTTCTCTGTTCTGTTGGTTCACCTTTTAATGTTCATTAAGCTGTTTATTAACTAACGAGCTCCAGCACTTTATCTGGTCATGTATGGATCTATTTAACATTTGTAGTTTTTTACAGAAGATTCACCATTAAATAGCAGAAACATCATTAAATAATCACTAATGTCAACATCTTTCATTATAAATGTGATAAAAATTATTATTTTCTGTTTGTCTGTGGTTCACCTGCTTTAAATAAAAACACCTCCGTCATCATTAAACCTTCTGGTAGTTTTACCTCCAGACGTATTTAATTTTGTTCAAAAGCGGAACTTTTTATTAACTTGTGCATCTTTTAAGAAACCAGCTGAAGGAACACGAGGAACCGGTTCTTCAGGAGGGAGGAGCTCATGTTTGATGGTTCTCTGAGACACTTTGAGGCGTTCCTTAAAAAACGTGTTTGTGTGAAAGTTCTTCAGAGAACCACGTACGCTGTGGAAGGAACACCTTCTGATGGTTCTATGAAGGAAATATTTTTAAAAGATGGTTCCTTCTAGAACCTATTTTTACTGAAAGTCTTTGGACGGCCATTAATGGTGCTTGAAGGAAACTTGATGGTTCTTTGAGGCACTGTTGGTTGAAGAAACGGTTTCTTTAAGAACCTATTTTTGCTAAAGTTCTGCAAAGTACCAGTTACGGTGCCCTGAGGAAACATTTTATGATGGTTCTTTGAGGCAACTTTGGGGTTCTTTGGGAAACTACTAGAAACAGAAGTTTCTTTTGTGAACATTACAAACAGAGACATGGCGATTGTTACATCAGCTGACAATAAAGCAGTTCAGAGATGTTCCTGACCAGACGTGCAGCCGTAACTGTGGAGAACTTCTGCTCATGTCTTCCTGTCTCCGTGTCCAGGTGTGTTCCTGGCCTGCTGGACGCCGTTCTTCGTCGTCCACGTCACCAAGGTGTCCTGTCAGTCATGTGACATCGGCCCCACCCTCATCTCCGTGGTGACGTGGCTCGGCTACGTCAACAGCGCCGTCAACCCGATCATCTACACGGCCTTCAACGCCGAGTTCAGGAACGTCTTTCACAAGCTGCTCTGCTGTCGGACATGAGGACGTCCGGAGGTCTGTGATCCGCCGTGGAAAGTTCTACGGACATTCGGAGACCCGTTCTGTGGACGGTTCTCACCAGGACGAGGGTCTCCGACCAAAGCCTTAGAGTAGATCTCAGCTGGACTGAAACACTGACTGACTTTTATTTTGAAGGTTTGTGAGTTTCCTGAAGCCGAGCAGTAGTCGGAGTAAACCTCCACATCTGGCCCAGAGGCATAAAACATGTGAGCGCGTGCAGAACCGTAAACGTTCTTTGATATCTGAGTATTTTTATGTTTTTAAAGGTTTCCTGATTTGCTGTCGATTATTCCGATGATGTGTTGACGAGTATTTTTTTTGTGACTGAAGCAGAAAAACAAACGCCTGAATGTCTGCGGCAGAGTTTTGTGGTGAAGCTCTTTAACGAAGGGAATCCTGTTTGTGGTGTTTTATCTGTGAAGTGATGAGACGTAGCTGAACAACAACCTTCTGTGTCGTCAACAGAAAAACAATAAAGACGCTGAAGACACGACTCGTGTTGTTTCCTCCAGGAGAACATCACACAGAAAAAACTGAACTTCATCTGCAGACTTTGTGAACAGCTTAATAAATACTAATGGGACCTTCCTGATCGGACCCCAAACATCAGAGACACAGAGAATAAAGACGTTCAGTCAAATCCAGCATCTTTAAACACACTGGTGGCGGTTGGAGGTCATTAAGCAGCACGAGTCGACCTTAACTCCAATAATGCTCTTTTCTTATCAACATGAGCTGCCTGTAGTCTGAGTGACGCCTCCTCTGGTCTCTACAGGATTAAACAGTAAGAGGCGCCACCTGGTGGAACAACCAGGTACTACAGCTAAACAAAAATAACCAAAACATCTTGAAACTTCCCCACAATGACTTTAAATGTGTATTGGATACTCTAAACTTGTCTGTTTTTATTTGTAAAATATTCCAAAATGTCTTGAAACTTCTCCAAAACTTTTCTAAAATGACTTTAAATTTGACAAAAATGATCCAAACTGGTCCAAAATGGCCACTCCTTTGTTTTGGTCTGCTGTCACACGGGTTTCGTTAAAGGAGAACACCGTTTGTGGCTGAATCTGAATCATTTTCCAAACCAATAACCTGCAGACGGGTCCCAGTTTATCCCAGGTTTCCTTCGCGCATTAATCGGACGTCACAAAGAGTCACAGAAGTCTCTGTCATGGTCCCGTTGCTGCTAAACTCCCACAATGCTCTCTGCTGCCAACATGAACTGCAGTCTGAGTGACGCCTCCTCTGGTCTCTACAGGAGTAAACAGTGAGAGGCTCCACCTGGTGGAACAACCAGGTACTACACCTGGTCTATGATACATTTACTGACATCATGTAGAGAATACAGGTGTTCTCCATCTGTTGGAGCCTCAGAACATTCGACCCTCTAACACTGCTTACACCTGCAGAACATCAGGGAGCAGCTTACATGCAGAAATGAAGTTTTTTTCCCTTAATTCATTGCAGAGATGTTCAGTTATCGAGCGTGTAAATTGGATAAAGTGTCTATTATCTATGAAAATGTTGTTGGGTTTTGACTCAACAGATACTAAATATTAAACGACTCGGATCCGATCAGAGCAAAACACGACATCCATAAATATCTCATTTGCATGTGTTCACTGTTTGGTCCAAAGTAAACGAGGTTCAGTCTGAAGCCGAGCGACGACTTCCAACCTTCAGCTGTTACCTGAACAATGAGCGGCTCCGTCGTCCTCCTGCAGGTGAAGCTGCTTCTTTGTTTCACGCTAATGACACGTCTCTGTGGGGGCGGAGCTCCGGCCCACCTGTCGCTCACCTGCAGGACCGAAACCGCCTTCTGTGTTTGTGCAGCGGATTCATCACGGTCGGATGTGGAGGCTGGAGGGGAGCAGCATCCTCCTCTTTGTGTTCCTGGACAGCCATGGAAACCACAGGTTACCACGGTAACGGCGAGCACACGCATCCTCCAGCTGCAACATGTGACAAACACGTGTGTTCAGAAGTCCATGAGGAAAGCTGAGGGTGTGATTTAGTCTGTTTCAGGCTGTGTGTCAATGCTCGCTGAAAAACAGAAGAGAAACATTTACAGTTTAATGTTGGTTGATATTTAAGTTTTGAATAATGACAAGCTAAAGATAATGTTTAATTTAACCACAGTTATTATCCAGGAACACAACTTTAATGCAAAACACAACCATGCAAAGCACACAGCGACATAAATGTACAGACATAAATGTACAGACATAAATGTACAGACATAAATAGGAATGAGGATGAAAAAGGCAGTTCAACTCTAGAAACCTCTGAGGTGCCTAAAAAAAAACCTCAAATGGCTCCAATTTCTCTACAAATCCTCGAACAGAAACATTTTTTGATGGTTCTTTTAAGTACATTTGTGGATTTTTATGGAACTGTTTGAAGAAACACCAAAGTTCTTTGAAGGAATGATTTTCATGATGGTCCTTTGAGGAACTTTTTTTTTAGGTTCGAGTGAAGAAATGGTGCCGTAAAAACCTCTTTGTGGTCTATTGTTTGCCATTTAGTGCCCAAAGGAATCATCTTCTGGTGGTTCTCTGGGCCATCTGTAGTGGTTCGTTTAGGATCCATGCAAATAAACGGTTCCTTCAACAACCTGTTCTCTAAATGTTTTTGGAGGAACATTCATGGTGCCTTGTGTTGACCTCTGTTGATGGTTCTTTGAGGCACCTACAGATGTTTCTTAAAGAACCTATTACTACAAAAGTCCTTTGGAGTGCCCTTCATGATGCTGAACAGAAGCACTTTTAATGGTTCCTTGACCCGCCTTCAGTGGTTCTCTAAAGAACCGATTATTTCGATAACCTGTTTTTGCTGAAGTTCGTTGAAGAACCAGTTTGGTGTCTCAGAGGAACCTTTTCTGGCAGTTCTTTGTCACATCAGTGGGGATTCTTTCATACATTTCTGAAAAAATGGTTCCCTCAAGAACCTGTTTTTGCTTTTAGGTTCTGTGGCGCAGCAGCTATGGCGCCTCTAGGAGCCGTTTTGTAATGATTCTTTAACGTTGGGCAGGTCTCTAGGAAACCATCTGAAAACATCGTTTGTTTCAGAACCTTTTGCTCAAAGGTTCTTTTGTGGAACTAAAAGTGGTTCTTGTAGCATCACAGCGCCTTTGTTTGAGTTTATCTGTACAGACGCTCAGTGAAGACGCAGCACCAGTGATAAACTCATACTGAGAGTTCTTCTTCTTCTTCTTCTTCTTCTGTGCTTGAACCGCGACACGTTCCTGAACTTGTTCCTGAACTTGTTCCTGAACTTGTTCCGACTTTGACCTACTTTAAACCTTCACACTCGTTTCTCAGCTCCGTGGCAGGAACATCATTATCGGTCCACAAATAGTTCCTACAGTCAGGCGACGCCTCTGAGACGTTAAAAATACCGCCGGCGCTCCGTCAGGGTGAAGAACCAAGAGTTTCACACCGAGTCAACTGATCCCGATCAGACGGTAGTGAAACTCCCCAGGGTCGCCATGGAAACAGCTCGTCCCCGTTAGCACGTCTGTCGGTCTTGAAAACGTTGCGTTAACGTTCTCCGACTGACAACAAACGGTCTGATGGAAGGTTCCTCCACAGTCCTGTGATTTCAGTGCAGAACTCAGCTGACAGCAAAGTCTGAAGACATGACGACTCTATACGGTTCTGTAAGGTACCAAAGGTTCTCCATCGTTATTTGGTATCAGGTAGCTGCATAAAATTAGAATTAACAATTAGATTATTATCAACATAATGTTTGGTCAATAAAACATCAGAAAACAGTGAAAAAACATCCAACAGTTTCCAAATCCCAACCTGGCATCATGGAACACGTTAGAACCCAAAACTTTAAACCCGTTGTCATGGAAGGAACCCAGAAATCCTGCAAACTCTTACATTTGACTTTTTGGTTAAGTTATGGTAATGTTTAAGAAATGGTTCCTTTAAGAATCTATTATTGCTAACGAGCTCTGGAGCATCATTTAGGGTCCTAAAGAAAGAAATCATCGTTATGGTTCTTGATGCCACATTTAGTGGCTCTTTACAGAACTGTTGAAATACATGCTTCCATAAGGAATGTATATTTGCTACGGTATGGAGCAAAAAAAAAAAAGTCTTCTTTTTCTTCTTCTTCTTTTCAAAAGAAGGATCAAATCAAACTGGTGAACTATTGCTGGTTCCAGCTGTTAGTTTTACTAACTTACAAAGTAAAAAGCCCAAATTTTTAGAAAGTTTTATTAAAAAAAGATTAAAATACAGAAGCTCAGGAACATAAACTCCTTCCACTGAATCATCCTGCGTTTCTGCACAACTTTTCTTTTTTTTTTAAATTACAAAGTGACCTTAAAAAAAACAAACAAAAATTAAACATAAAACTTGTTTTCTGTTTGTTTTGAGCTTTTTGTTCTGAAGCTTGTCCTTGAAGGTCTGAAGTGATCTCTTCAACCAAACGTGTATAAATAAGTGTTTCACCTGGTGGTCGACGCTTTTAACAACGTGAAGGTCGTATCATGTTCAGACCTTTGAACAGATCTGGGATCAGCTTCCTTCTCCTCCATGTTCCTGTCTGATATAACCGATCCTGCAGGAGGAACATCCAGATCTGACGCCAATGTTCTAACCGCCAAAGATCAGAAACCGATCTGAGACCAGGCTGCTGCTGAATGAGATCCAGATAAAGGTCAGAGCAGCAGAACAAAGGCCGAGCCGAGACACAGCAGGTCAGCTGGACAAATTAACCTTTAAATAACACCGAGGGGTGAAGATGGAAAAAGCCGGAGGAGGACCGGGGACGCCTCGGCTTTAATAACAGGTTTTAAATGTGGAGATGAACAGATGGAGACAAACAGTCAGTGTTTTATCGCAGGATTCACACCTGAGTGTGTTCAGCAGGTAGTTTCCACTCTGATGGTGATGATCCTCCTCCTCACTGAGTCCAGCCTGGACGGGCAGGAGAGGAGAACGGAGAACAGGAAACACACAGCAGCAGCAGCAGAGATGTGTGTTTTTAGTGTTTTCTCACTGTACCTGTGCAGCTCACCTGAACACCAGCAGAACAAACTGTGACCTCAGAAACAGAAATTCAGGAACAACAGGAACCATAGATGGTTCTGTGCAGTGACATCATAGAAGAACCATTTTTTAAATTTCACCCAAAACCAAACCGAGAATTTTCTGAATTCAGAAATTTTCAAAAGGGTTCTTTTGGGAACCCCCATAAAAAATGGTTCCTTTAGGCTCCAGAAATGGCAAAAATAGGTTCTTTGAGAAATCATGTTTTCAAATGGTTCTTTCACAATCAAATTCTTTCAACCTGGGTTTAACAGAACCTCCACAGATGGTTTTAAACATCATCAAAAAAGTGTTTCTTTAAGCACCATAAAATGGTCCTCCAATGATCTTTAGCAAAATTAGGTTCTTCATGGAACAGTTTCTTCAAACTGTTTTTTTACGGAACCATGTCTTCAAACAGTTCCTTAAAGAACCCCACAGGCGCCTCAAACAACCATCAAAACCCGGTTCTTTTAGGCACCATAAATGCCCTCCAACGATCTTTGGCAGAAGTTGGTTCTTTAAGGAACTGTTTTTTCAAACAGTTCTGTAAAAAACCCCTACAGATGACTCAAAGAACCCATTAAAATGGTCCCATACCACACATGGTGCTAAACAGAACTCGAGCAAAACGTTCCTTCTTTAAGAGATCATTCATCGTCGTTCGTGGATTCACGTGATTCCGTTTTAATAACAGGATGTGACGATCGTTCCAGCGAGTTTAAGCAAAAACGCCAAACGTAAGAGTTTGCAGGATTTCTGGGTTCCATCCATGAGAACACTTTCAATGTGAAGGTTCTGGACTGTTGAGGAGGATGAGGATGATGAAGAGGAAGAGGTTGGATGAGGATGGAGATGACAATGAGTCTACGTCTTAAAACAAAACAAAATTGAATTTCTCTCCTGGGATTAATAAAGTCAGTCTAATGATGACGATGATGATGAAAGTGTTGAGGATGATGATGATGAAGATAAATATGATGATGCGGATGGTCATGAAGTTGACATGATTGATAAGGATGTTGACAATGAGAATGATCATGTCGACGATGTTGAGGTTGATGATAAGAAAAAGGCTGATGATGAAGATGTTGATGATGAAGATGTTGATGATGAAGATGTTGATGATGAAGATGTTGATGATGAAGCTGTTGATGATGAAGATGTTGATGAAGAAGATGATGAGAATGAGGATGAGTGTTATGGTGAGGACGCTGATGCTGATGATGTTTCATATGCTGATGAGGAAGATGAGGATGTTGATGCTCTGATCAGAGGGTTCTTACTGAGTCAGGATTCAGGTTCTTCTACAGAATCTGACTCCGTCCATGTGATCAATGAACCTCATCACAGAACCTGTCGGTGGTAAAAGCAGCAGGTTCAAGGTTCCTTCGATCAGCTCAGACTGACGCCAACATCTGGAGAACGTTTCTCTACATCCTTCAGTTCCTACAACCAGAACACCTTTTCTCAGAACCTTCAGACGTATTTTCAATCAAACACTGAACTAGACTCACTGACATTAACCACCCAGCCTTCATGAGCTCCTCTTTATATGTGCCTCTGATCTAGCGGCCGACCAGCTGAGCGCCGCCGTGTCCAATCGTCTGCTCGTAAACCTGCCAGGTCGAGCTGCTGCTCAGTGTTCTGGTCCAGAATGATCAGATCTGTGTAATTAGCTGTGAGATGACAGAATCGAGCCACCTGCTGAACGAGATGATTACGGCTGATTGTTCCTGGAATCAAACCTCCCACAGACACATTTACATCCGTGATTTACTGCTCGTCTGATTTAACCTGAATTCAGGCAGAAAAACGACCAATCAGAGCAAAGCGCAGGCTGAAGCCTCCAGGAGAGAATCTGTCCAAGTGATTTGTTGGGATGGTTGAAGCAGCTGACGCACAGCCTGAGCATGACCACACATTCACAGCGTTAGAGCGAAGCCAGATGAGGCCTCATGTTCTCCAGCAGCTGCTCCATCTAGTCCGGGGCCCAGGGGGCGGAGCCTGACGCCGGTAGGCTCCGTATCAACGTATTTACAACCAAACCGACAACGTTTCATCGATACGCTGACAGAAAACGTGATCCAGTCTGATGATGTGAGCAGGAGGGAGGCGGCTTAATCCCTGTCACCGGTAATTAAAGATCAGCCCTGACTCACCGTATAAATAAAACTCCTCACAGAGCGACTCAGCGGTTTAACGTGGATCAGATCACGGTTCTCCTCGTTAAAGGGTTCCTCATGAAGCTGCTGTGATCCTCCACCGGGGTGTTCTAAACCCTGGATGTACTGAGGAGAACCGGAGCAGGTGAAAGCTGCTCAGTCTGCACCGAGCATGCTCAGTGGTGTCCGTCTCAGTGAGGAAAACGATGGTTCTTAAAAGGTTCTTCAGAAGGTTCTCTGGTTCTTCAATTCAAGAACTTCAACAAATGCTTTCATTCTGGATGAATCGTTTGTTCCATAAAACAAACTAAATCAGGAAACTGTGAGAAACGTCCGTCAGAATTTAATCCAAACGGGCGTCTTAGAACGTGTTCTGTTTGACCAGAACCTAAAGTATGGAATGTGTTCTAATGGAAGGAACCCAGGAATGCAGAAAATTCTTCGATTTATTGTTTTTGCTGAAAAATCACACAAACAACTGTTGTCAGTACAGAACCAGGAGAGTTCTTTGAAGAACCATTTGAAGTTCATGGCAACACGTCTTTCCTGCTGAAGTTCTTTGGACCGTCATCGATGCCAGCTGGAGGAACACTTTCTTGACAGTTCTTTGACTGAACCGTTTAAAGGAATGGTTCCTAAAGGAGTCCGTTTTTGCTAAAGTTCTTTGGAGCGCCTAAAGGAACCGTTTTTTGGTGCTTCTTTGAGGAACCTTTGGGAGCAGTTTTTTAAAGATCTCTTGCTCCTTTGTGGAACTAGAACCGGTTCTTCTGTTGCATCGCTGTGACAAAACATTTTCGGTTCCAGTGAGAACCTTTATTTTGCAGAGTGTTCAGAGCGTCAGCTTCCTGGATGGAATAAAATAATCACACCACAGTTCTGGACTTTACACATGAGCTGAACAAATCCTGACCACAGAAGAATGAACGAGCTGAAGTCCTGTTGCTGTGTTTGTTTCTCTGGTTCCTCAGATGTTCTCCACAGCAGCACATCAAAGCCTTTAAAGCTTCAAAGTACGTCCTGCTGACGGTACTCGTGTACTTGGAGTATTCTGAGGTGACAGCAGTACTTTTACTTCAGCTGATAATGAGCGCAGCGAGCAGCAGCAGGTTGAACTAACAGGCTCCTGCTGGTTTAAAGTCCTGCAGCATGTTGGCCTACTTATCCAGCTCATTAATGCTGTGTAAGCCCTCTAATGCTCCCCCACACACCGCCGACACACACCGACACACACCGACACACACCGACACACACCGACACACACCAACACACACCAGCGCGCCGCGGACACTCGTTAACACACGACAACACACAGGCAGCGCCAGGACGACTCGGTTCTCAGGAGAAAACAGCTCAACAGGAACAGCGGGGAGCATGACAACATGAACCTGTGACAACATGAAGTCAGGAGGTCTGGGAGCCGCCGGCCACCTGTAGGACCCACAGGTGAGTACGTTCTGCTGCTCCCACGGAGGTTCTACGGTTTGTTCTCCAGCAGCACAAACAGGAAGGATCAGCGCTGGTTCAGCTGACCAGCAGGAACGCTAATGGAACCGGTGGATCAGAGACCGGGAGGTCCAGTTTAACACGACAGACAACAACGACGGCTCGTTGTTCCTCCGATTATCAGATTAGGATCATTTACCGGAAGAAGAACCGACTGAAGCTGCTGATTCACACAAACAACAGCGTCACAGCATTTCATGTAAA
>NW_007578677.1:163777-164679 GCF_000690725.1 Stegastes partitus | reverse complement strand
TCTGAGGCTCAGAAATGATGGAAAAAGTCCATTAAAGTGATCAATCTGGACCCTCCTCTGTGGACTTCAAGGACCTGGACCTCTGGAACATTCACAGTCTGAAGGTAGAACTCTGGTCAGTAGATGAAGGTTCTGTAGGTCCAGAACCAGATGTTCTGCGGAGGTTCTGGTGGATGACGGATGGATTTTTAATTTGATGAACCGATAGTGAAAACGGTTGCAGACATGAGATTAATTAAAAGTTGAAATGTGTCAGATTTCTGCTTCATCACCCCGACTGTCGACATCAGGAGGAAATGTTTGTATGAATCCAGAACATGCAGGATGTTCTGGATTCACTGTGGTGAGACCGAGAAAGTCCGTTTTGTCCAGATGTGAGGACACAGCCGGAGCCTGAAGGTCCTCACTGAGATGGTTAAACGCTATTATCCTGAACCTAATCAGCCTCGTGCTGGGTCCAGCCGACCTTGTGCTGTGTTTGGATCATTTCCAGTTTGGTCACGTCCAGATCAACAAAGTGACTCAGTGTTTGTTTGTTTGTTCGGTTCACTGCTCTGAGGTCAGTTCTCTGTGACCTTCACCTGTTTCTACCTGAGGACAGCAGCTTCCTCTCACATGTGAACACAACAACTCTGTTCCTGTATTTTAAGACTGAAAACAACAGAAACAAAAACAAGCTGCAGCGTCGACAGCAGGACAAACATAAAATCAGCCAAATCTGATCAACGTTTCTCCTCAGAACCAGCTGATTTTCATGAACAATAACTTTAATATACTTAATGAAGCCGTGCAACGTTAGACTTTCAGACCCTCTGAGTTCAGTCTTCAACAAGTTTCCATCCACTCATAAAGACCATGTAGATGCTGGTAGATCTTCCTCTAACCTGCAGTTTTCTATGATG
>NW_007578677.1:142434-162312 GCF_000690725.1 Stegastes partitus | reverse complement strand
ATTTCTAATGGAATATCTTTACTGTATATAAAACACACCAGAGTGCTCTACGACGTGTTTCTGTGTATTGATGGAGCTTCTCTTTGGTTGTTGTAAAACACGAGGTTCTTCACTGTCGGCTGGTCAAACTAATCGATGGTATCGATCAGGTGCAGGACGATGTTGCATCCCTGCAGGCTGCTGCTGTGGCAGGTGACTCTCAGAGTGTCGTATCATGTTGTTACAGGTAAGAAAAACTCACCTGTCTCTGCTGTTTATCAGCCGGATGATCAGAACCCTGGACCTCAGCTGCTTCCTGTGTTTCAGCCTCGGCCAGCCTGTGCTTCGGGGGTTCGGACATCTTCGCGTCGGTCAGAGAAAACAGTCCGGTCGGTCAGTTCATCTCCAACATCAACATCGCTGCAGATCCAGGAGCCAACGCCGTCCGACTGTGTCTGAGCGGAGACGACGCCGACTGGTTCTACTTAGAGGGAACAACCATCAGACTCAACTCCTCCGCCACCAAAGTCCTCGACCGAGAGGTACACCTGGAAACACCTCAGCTGGAGCTCAAACGTTGTCTCTCACCTGGATGATCAGTGAACAACTCAGATGTGTTTGTCTCTCAGGTTCAGGGATCGATGCTGGTCGCGGAGCTCGTCTGTTATGAAGGGGACGTCGTACAGGTAGGCCACCTGACACCTGTCCTCAGCAGTAAACACACCTGACACCTGAGAATCTGTTCAGCAGAGTGAAACCTGTTTCAGGGTCACTTCCGGCTCCTGGTGGAGATTCTCAACGAGAACGACAACCGACCAAACTTCCTGCAGGAGACGATTCAGCCGTTCACCATCAGCGAGGTAAAACATGGAGGATCAGCGTCGTTCCAACCAGCAGAGTTCAGAGTCAGGTGACCTCCACTACCTGGTCACATGACCGCTGCCGTGTACTGACAGTGTTCCTGTTATTTTGTCCACCCCCTGTGCAGCTGACAGCAGTGAACTCTGTGGTTTTCACCGTGAAGGCGTTCGACGCAGACCGAGACATGATCACCTACGTCATCGATCGTTCATCGGTAAGACGAAGGCGTCCACGTAGACCCGCTCCTGAGCTGCATGTCTGTGATGTCACCTCTCACCTGTTCTCTGCTACCTGCAGCCAGACGCCTGGTTCTTCAGGATCGACCTGCCCAACAGCGGGAACGTGGTTCTGGACAAACCTCTGGACTACGAGACCAGAACTCACCTGAAGCTCATCATGTGGGCCCAGGTAACGATCGATCAGCTGATCACCTGGATCCAGGTGACGAGGACGAGGTCAGAGGTTTGACTGTGATGTCATTAAACGTGTGGTCACATGATCTACAGAACAGCTGATAGAACAAACATCTGCTGATTCAGGGGTTGATAGCAAACGTTTGTCCATTTGCAGCTTCAGTGTGAAGCAGATGTTCTTTAATGAACCTTCAAAAGAACCTTTAAGGAACCTATTTAGACACATCCTCAGAACTGAACATCACAAAACGACTCGACAAACAGAAATGTGATGCTTATCTGACAGGAATCGAACACTGTGGAGAAGTTCAACACGTCTGCTGTCCTCATCATCAACGTCAAGGACGGCGATGACCAGTATCCTCACTTCCTGCCCTGCACACCTGTGTCTCCAGGTGTTCCTGTCTGCATGAACCCCACCTACACCGCCAACATCACACACAAACACCAGGTAACACCTGAGTCACCGGGGAAACACCTGAGTCATTACCTAAATGCCTGAGTCACCAGATGAATGTTTAAGCCACCAGGAACACACCTGAGACACTAGTTAACACCTGAAGCACCAGGTAAACACCTGACATACCGGCTGAATATTTGATTCACCAGGTTAACACCTGAGTCACAAGAAAAACATCTGAGACGTGATGCAAGCACCTGAGTCACCAGGTGTATCTACTGGTTTTGACCTGTTACTAGGTGCTGTGTAGCTGCAGGTGTGTTCTGTGTTTCAGGATGAGGTTCTGGAGTTTTCTCCCGGTCCAATCAGAGCAGAGGACGGAGACAGAGGGATTGACACGCCTCTGATCTACACCATCCTCTCAGGTAAGTCTAACCTACATCATCACTACTGCATGTAAACAAGCTGCAGGTGTGTACAGGTGTGTACAGGTGTGTACAGGTGTGTACAGGTGTGTGTGTTTGACCTCGCAGGTGGTGATCAGGGCCGGTTTGTGATCAACAACAGGACAGGTGAGATCCGGTTAACCAGACCCGTGGACGACCGACGGTTGACGGCAAACTTCACACTCAACGTCATGGTAACGACCACTTCCTGTTTCCAGCCTCACTGGCAGCAGCAGCAGCAGCAGCAGCAGCCAGGTGGTTGACCTGCCCTTCTCTCCTGTCCAGGTGTGCCAGGTGGACGACAGGTTGAAGTACAGCGTGGCGTCGGTTCTGGTCAGAGTTCTCTACGACAACACGTTCCCTCCGGTCTTCAACAGAACCACCTTCAAAGGCTTCATCATCCAGAGCTCTAGCCCCGCCTCCATCGTGTCCACCTATGGGAACAAGGTGCTGCAGGTCAAGGCGACAGACCGCGACTTCTCTGATGTAAGAACACGAGCTGCACCACCTGTACGATCTCCTCCACCACACCTGGTGAGTCACCACTGCTGTCCAATCACAGGGCCTGAACCCCAACATCCACTACTCCCTCCAACCTCCGTCTGGACTGTACCAAGTCACCCAGGGCGGGGTCCTGATCGCCAGGACGAACCAACTGAAAGCCTTCGACAGACACATTCTACAGGTGGGTTTACCGTTTTGACATGATCTGGATCACCGTGTAGCAGAACATCACAGAAGCATCAGGAACACAGAGCAGGCTGCCGGCGTGACGTTCAGGTTCAGGTTCATTCACTGGTTCTCAGGTGGAACTAATGTCGAACAGCAGAACCAGCAGGAGAACCAGAGAGAAGATTAGGACTAAAAGCTTCACAGCGTGAATCCACTTTAGCCGCAGGACGCTGAACATCTGGAAATAAGACAAACGGACGTCTTCTGTCTGAGGACAAAACAACCTAAACAGACATATTAAGTGATTATTAAGATCCTCGTTATTACTGATTATAATCCTCGTTATTATTGATTGTTCTGGATGATTCTGCAGGTCATGGCCAGAGATGAAGAATCAGGAGAAGAAGTTTCAGCCTCAGTGGACATTGAAGTCCTGCAGAGAGGACAAACAGGTGAGACGGCAACATGAAGCTCTGAATGCACGTGTAAACATGAACACGTGAACACACAAACAAACATGAACACATGACAGACGTTTCCTCCACCAGCACATTAACAGCAGCTCACTGATTGCAGCATCTCGTGGTGCCTTCGCTGACATAAACTCTTTGTGTTTTCAGTGCCAAATGCTGCGTTCACTGACATGAACCAGTGAGGTTCCAGTGCCTTGTCCATTCACTGACATGAACCTTTGTGTCATCAGTGTCTCGTGGTGTGTTCACTGACACAAGCTCCTTTTGTTTTTTAGTGCCTCGAGGTCCATTCACTGACATAAACTGTGTTTTTAGTTCCTTGTGGTGCGTTCACTGACAGGACCTCTGTGTTTTCATTGTCTCCTGGTGCGTTCACTGACATAGACTCTGTTATCAGCATCCTGTGGTGTGTTCACTGACCAACAGCCCTTTTCTTTAGCCTTTGGTGGTGCGTTCAGAGACGTGAGCTTCTTGTTTGTTCTCAGTGCCTCGTGCTGCGTTCACTGAGCAGCAGTTATTCGGGGACGTGGACAGCCGGCTGGCAGGAGGAATCGCGGCGATGGTCCTGTTGATGTTTCTGTCCGTGGTTCTGTTCCTGCTGCTTCGGACCGTTCGGAGGAGACGCCTACAGGAACCCGGAGACGAAGCGTCCGTCGGAAAGCATCCCAGCGCGGTAACAGCCTTCACCTGGCCACATGTTTGAGGCCATGATGGTGCTTCTCTGTGACGTTGTGCTTCCTGTCGGTCCTCAGGCGAACCCGGCCGGATTCATGGACGAGTCTTCGTACCACACCAGAGCTTTCAGTCGACACTACGAGTCTTCTTCGCAGGCGGGAAGTTTCCACGGCCGACAGGGCGTCTACACCCGAAGACTCTCTCAGCTCGCGCCGCCAAACGTCGGCGAAGCTGCAGACAGACCCAGAACTCAGCTTCCTCCATCGTCAGCCTCCAGCATCGGCGAGCCTCCAGGACGCTGCCGCTTTCAGATGGATCTGTTCGCTGTGGCTGAGAAACCTGAGCTCCACACCTGGGAGACGCTGAGGTCACCTGGCAGAAGAGAAGCCCCGCCCACCGCCGCTCACACTGATGACATCACAGCATCGAACGCAGAGACGCTGCAGAGAGACGACGACAAGCAGACGAACCAATAAGAGGATGCGTTACAGGAGAAACCTCGCTGGACAAGCCAATCAGAGAGTAGGAACAAATAAATCCGCCTTGTCAACCAATCAGAGAGCAGGAACAAATAAACCTGCCATGTCAGCCAATCAGAGAGCAGGAACAAATAAATCTGCCATGTCAGCCAATCAGAGAGCAGGAACAAATAAATCTGCCTTGTCAACCAATCAGAGAGCAGGACTCCACTTAATTAACTAATTAACCAATCAGACACACCTGACAGATGTACTCTGACTTCTGATTCACCAACAATTTTCTTCTGGACGATCAATAAATGACATTTTCTTCATTTTTGACTGCTGATGATTTTTTTTTTTTTTACAGATTCATTTCTACTTTCATACACTTTTGAAAAACTTTCTGCACACAAACGTCTGAAGATTGAAGGATAATTAAGATAAAAATGATGCAAATGAGAAGGTTTCTCGTTAACATCAGGCTGAAATGGACCCAAATACAGAAATATTTGCTGATAATGAAACGTGTCTCAGTGCTGGAATATGTAATTTTATTTTGCTTTATTTTTAAATATTAAAGGTTCTATCTGGTGAAAAATAATTTTTTTTTTATTGTGTTTTGTGGTTGTTGAATATGTGAAGATGTTTAGTTCTGATGTTCCTCCAGCACCTCACGACCAGACAGAACTTCATCTGGTTTCTACATCAGAACTGAGGAACCAATAGTGTTCCAGCTTTGTATAGCTCCGCCCCCTCACTGATTCCAAATGAACNCAGACAGAACTTCATCTGGTTTCTACATCAGAACTGAGGAACCAATAGTGTTCCAGCTTTGTATAGCTCCGCCCCCTCACTGATTCCAAATGAACCAATCAAAATGAGCAGTCACCAGGTTTATTTACTTTCTACAGCTGCTTCTGCTAAACTTCAAAATGTCCGAACCACAAACAAAACTCACCAGATGTTGTGCTGAAAGAGTGAATGCGAGAGCTTTTGTTTAGTTAAACTCGTCAAAAGTGACCAAAAATGACTCGAAACTCATCCAAAATGAATCAAAAACACTTAAAATTGGCCCCAAATGAGTCAAAACTCGTCTAAAGTCGATCAGAATGTGCTCACGGTGACACAATGAAAAGTGTACTTCAAAACTCTGCTGTTGGCTGCAAGAGTGAACACAACAGTGTTGATGCACCGCCAGCATCTGAGGACCTGAACACCCAGAGGTCAGTCCTTAGTGTTAGCATACTGTGGCTAACATTAGCGTTGATAGTCAGATGGTTTGACGGTGAAACCAGTAAACCAGGACTACATGGGTTACCGTGTTTTCACGTTTCCATCTGTAGCTTCTCTCCTGATCTCTGTGCTCGTTAACTGCATTTAAATATCAGCTGAACTCACAGTGAAGCTGCTCACGTGCACAGATCTTATTGTTTTTGTTGTCTGACAGCAGAACGAGGAAGAAACGCGTCTCGTTAAGACAAAAATACAATTCTGGTTTCATAACGTCGCCTGAAAAACTCAGAGAATTCACAAAGATTACGAGTAAAATGATCCTCAGAAGCAAAGTTAGATGATAGAAACTCCAGATATTATAGATAGTTATATATATATATATATATATAGTCTTCTTCCTGGATTTACAGCTACAGACACTGAAACAGGCT
Source organism: Stegastes partitus (assembly GCF_000690725.1). Taxonomy (NCBI): domain Eukaryota; kingdom Metazoa; phylum Chordata; class Actinopteri; family Pomacentridae; genus Stegastes; species Stegastes partitus. The sequence continues at coordinate 156,268 of NW_007578677.1, read as the reverse complement.
TTTAAACAGTCGTGGTGAAGACACACTGAGGAGGCATGAGGTTTTTAAAATTTGATGTAAACGGGACAATATGTGACTTTTAAATTCAACTGTTTTTGTAAGTCATCGGAATAAAAACCAAGATGAAAAATGAATTAACGATGTGACGATCTGGAAAACCTTCAGCAGCACAAAAGTAAACAGGAGCGTCTTCTGTCATCTAAAGTCTTTAGTTTGTCCAGAATCAGAACCGACCCACTCCTCAGCTCAACCAACACACAACAGCAAGTATGTGGCGGATTAGTCTGATTTGGGTTCGTCGCTCTGAGAGACGTGAAGCCTGCCGGTCTGACCCGACTCACATTAATCCAAGTGGATCAAAAGCTCAAGTTCTGATGTGTAGGAATGATGAAACCTTTCAGGTCCGTTGCTCATCGTTGATGTTCTGACTTGAAAAGGTTTCGGCGAAGTGTTCAGACATCCTGCTGCAGAAGCACAGCCGGATGTGGAGCCAGGAGTCTGGAGGAAACACAGCTTTAGATGAAAGGTATCGTCAGTGACCAGCAGGGGGCGCCGCCGTCCAGGTGGATCAGGTTTAGTGCTCTAGGTTCAGATCTTACCTGCCCGAGGAGGCCGACAGGTGTGTCTGGGGATGACTGAGGACAGACAGAACTTCATCACACACATAAATAAAATCCATCAGCGTCTCCACCAGAACCTCCTCAGAACATCTGGTTCTGTATCTGCAGTAACTTAGTGACCAGAGTTCTACCTTCAGACTGTGAACATTCCAGAGTTCCAGGTCCTTGAAGTCCATAGAGGAGGGTCCAAGTTGGTTCCAGAGAAAATGAACAGAAACCAGATCCAGTGTTCAGATTGAGACACCTGGATGGATGTAGAACTGATCTGGTGTCAGGTTCTAGCAGAACCCAGATGTGTTCTTCCTCCTAAATGTCATGTGTCTATCTGCTGTACTGATGAAGTTCTGAGGCTCAGAAATGATGGAAAAAGTCCATTAAAGTGATCAATCTGGACCCTCCTCTGTGGACTTCAAGGACCTGGAAGACCGGTATCAGCTCACCTGTCTCTGCTCAGGTGTCTGAACACGCTAACTTCATGCTAACAGCCTCGTTGCTTCTGTCCAGGAGGATTCACTGGGTCCTACCTGCAGTGGAAATGATGCTGACGTTAGTTTATTCAGAACCAGAGCTTTCACTTCATGGACTTCATCATCAGCCAGATTACAGACAGACTTACACTCAGGTGTTTTATCCCCCACAGGTGTCAGAATCTGGGCCAATTATCCAATGAGAGCTGGAGACATCACAGCGGCCTACAGGAGCCTGAAGCTTCAAAATAAAAGCGCTCAGAAGTGAAAACCAGCAACATGACTGAAAACAACTTCAATAAAATAACGATCCTAATCAGTAATAAAACCTCTGACTGCTCCTGAAACATCCAGTTTAATTAGCAGTGCTGATTATTTTTGTTTTATTATTTAACATTTCTATTGTGTTATTGATTATTTACGTATTATTATGTCTGTGGGATTATTGATTACGGAGCTTCTGTTATTTCTGCCTGTTATTGATCACTTCTGGTTCACATGAAAATGATTCAGTTTGGCGCTCAGGCGGAGCAGGAAGGAACCTGCAGCTTCTGCAAAAATAGAAAAAAGGCGGATGTAAAGTTAGCCGCATACACCGGAAACTAGCTGGTACCCCTTCATAATAAGACACCTTCATTTACCGTTAAATTGAATAATTATAACACACCGAGAAAACAAACGTTCAACAAGATTAATTTATATGTGATTGTTTATGTTTCTCCACCGATTTTGTAAAAACACATTTTAAGCTGCGATCAAACAGGATTCTCTTAAATATTTAGTCTCTTTGTGAACTAGAATAACAACCTGTTTTCCCTCCACGCGGTCAGACTGCGACCTCTGACAGTAGAAGAAGAATTTAGGAACAAACACTAAATGTTGAATCATTATTTTCTGCTGTGACTGAAGCTTTTATTTTGAAAGCGGCTGGACCTTCGACAGGAAGCGGTTTTCATTCGCTGCAACTTGACGTCACTCGATTTTCTTCCTCCGCAGTTTGTGCAGCGCGTCCGAGTCTGCGCTGTTTGTTTGTTCGTTAGTTTGAAACGTTGTTTGTTTGTTTGTTTGTTGACGTCACCGCAGAGGATTACAGGGAGCCCCGATTGAACGAGTCACGCGGCGCAGACTCAGAACCAGGACCGGAACCAGACCAGGTGAGTCCATCACTGCCGTCACACCTGTGGAGAGTTTCTGAGCGACTGAGGGCAGGTCCAGGTCGGACCCGGTTTGTAAGATCTGATCCGGTTTCTATGTTCTGGACCGGTTTCTATGTTGTGGTCCGGTTCTACCGGTTCGGTCTGATCTTGTCACTCAGTAACTTCTTAAAACTTTGATGAAACACAAACAACCTTCAGCAGCCAGAAGCTGAAAACAGTCTGTGAGTTACAGAAGAACAGATGAAGTCACGACTAACCAGCGAACTGGTTCATGTTAACTAACTAGTTCATGTTAACTAACTGGTTCATGTTAACTAACTAGTTCATGTTAACTAACTGGTTCATGTTAACTAACTAGTTCATGTTAACTAACTGGTTCGTGTTAACTAACTGGTTCATGTTAACTAACTGGTCCTGGAACACATCAGTGAATTAGTAACCAAATAACTAACTAATAACTGACTGATCAACAGAGTAACTAGTTGTACTTATGCAGGTTAAATCATTGATAATTACCTAATTAACCACCAACCGGACTCACTGACGACCCGCTCAGGTGTTTACTTAGTTACTCATGAACTAACCGGACCAACAACCAGCTGGTTAACTGGTTGATAAACTGCTGGAGTGAATCACATGAACCGGTTCGTCTCCAGACTAAAGATTCAATCAGAACGTTTCAGTCTGACGGTGGGTCAGAGTTCTTTGGTTCTTCTTGTCGGGGCCCGGTTCTGGAGGCTCGACCCAGTGATCAGGTTCTGGTGCTGCAGAGGCTCTAACTTATGCGATAATCAGACTAGTTACTGTCAGGAAGCTTCAGTTCAGTCAGACCAACACTCAGTGACCTGTTCTTCTGTTTACCCACAGATCCCAGTGTTCCCAGTGTTCCATCCCAGTGTTCCCAGTGTTCCCATCCCAGTGTTCCCAGTGTTCCCAGTGTTCCCAGTGCTCCCAGACCCCGCGCCATGAGCGTGCAGCCGCGGCGGATCCGTCTGAAGCCCTGGCTGCTGGCCCAGGTGAACAGCGGCAGGTATCCGGGCCTGCAGTGGCTCACGCCGGACCACCGACTCTTCCAGATTCCCTGGAAACACGCGACTCGTCACACGCCGGCGTCCGACGAGGAGAACACCATCTTCAAGGTCAGAGTCACCTTCTGACCTCTGAGCCGACAGCAAACCGTTTGGATTCAAACTCAAATAAACTTCAAATAAAATAAATGACAGCAGTCGGTTCTGAGGAAATGTTTAGAAATCGTTGGTTCCCACGTCATCGAATGAAGAAGTCGTAACAAACAAACGGGCCTTCATTAAATCAAGAAGTCGCCGCTGGACTTCCTCCTCGGGGGAGTTTCATTTCACGCTTTCTGAGCGAGTTCACTTCAAGCTGATGATGTCGATTCCTCTTTCGCTGCTTCCTCTTTCATTTCCGACGCCTTTGAGCCGAGTTTGAACGAAAACACGTCGGTTTGAATCGTCACACGTCAGCGTCTTTAAAGGAGCAGCTCAACGTGTGGTGAATGAAGCTTTACTTCAGGCCAAGCGCAGATGCTGCTGCTATTTAATAAACTCAGAGAAAATAGTTCTAAAGCTCCTGTTGGTCCAAACCTCAGTTGAACCTGGATCAAATTTTACACAACTTGCGTAGTTGTGTCAAATATTTTTTTGAAATTTGAAAATTTGAAGTGTTCGGATGTGAGAATTTTTGTATTTTCACCCCAAAACCCTGTGAAGCCATTTTAAGGGTTCAGTGTCTCCAGAAATAAAACTCCAGCAGCCATGAAACCTCATAAGGACAGAACCAGAACAGTTTACAGCACATCAGAATGATAAACTGGATCTAGTTTAAGACAGATTTGTACGTTTTTGGTCCTGGAAGTGGGAGAAAATGCAACATTTTTAAACAAAGGTGGTGTTGTGGCCCCAGATGGGACCTTAAAATGGTCCAAAATGACCAAAAAATGACCAAATGACTCAAAAATAGTCAAAAGTAAGATAAACATTGTCCAGAACAACAATAATAAATATCTGTTGGCCCTTGGAATGGAAATAGGGTGCAACGCTTTTAAACAAAGGGGGTATTATGGCCCCAGAAAGTCCCTGTCAGTGTCTATCTATGGATGAATCCATGGTTCTACTAGAACCCAGTCTCTGGTCACATTTCACCACCTATTGAGGCTCTAACATCAGCAGAACCTGATGTGGTGAAGTTGGACCAGACAAGGTTCTGGTTTTACATGTTTAGACTAAATGCTGACGAGGAATCACCAACTGACCCGGATTAAAGGGTTTTAGTTTCCACTCTCATGTCTGTACAGTTATTATTTAGGCAGCAACTGCTTAGCTTAGCTTAGCTTAGCTTAGCTTAGCTTAGCTGAACATGAAGACTCTTCCATTAACTGTACTGAGCCGATATGAAGCTGCTGAAGCTGTTTGGTTACATGTATGATTAAAGTTTCTCCCTGCTCTGTGTCTGGCAGGCGTGGGCTCTGGAAACAGGTAAATACCAGGAAGGCGTGGACGAACCCGACCCCGCCAAGTGGAAAGCAAACCTTCGCTGTGCTCTGAACAAAAGCAGAGAGTTCCAGCTGAAGTACGACGGAACCAAAGAGACTCCGGTCCAGCCGTACAAGATCTACGAGGTGTACGAGCATCCGGGGAACACAGGTGAACGCCCTCACCTGGACAGGCTGTGTTTAGGATTTCAGGTGTCAGGTGACCTGTGGAGGAGCTTTTACGTGTTCATCACATGATCCATCCACCTGACGTGTTCATTTCCCAGCCTGGAGCAGAGGTTCAGGTTCAGTCTGTGCAGGTTTTTAAATGTTGCTTTGGACCAAAAGGTTTGTGTTGAACCGTACAGAGAGCGAAACGTCAACGGTGAGTGTGGTTTGGACCAAATTCATGACATATGTTGTTGAATTGGTGCCTGTTCCTTTGTTCACAACTGACTTAGTTGTTATTTAGAAACTGAAACTAATGTCTATAAAACATTTCAGCTGAATTTTGAGAATTTCGTACGTTTTCAGAGCTGGAAGTTTTTGTATTTTCATCCTCAAAAAACCCAAACTGTTTAGACTCAATGTTGACGTGGATCATTGGTAGGAACCAAAAACTGGAGTTCACAGATTCTAGATGTTGGTTCTAAATGTTTTGTTCTAGGTGTTGGTTCTAGATGTTGGTTCTAGATGTTGGTTCTAGGTGTTGGTCCTAGATGTTGGTTCTAGGTGTTGGTTCTGGATGTTGGTTCTAGATGTTGGTTCTAGATGTTGGTTCTAGATGTTGGTTCTAGATGTTGGTCCTAGGTGTTGGTTCTAGGTGTTGGTCCTAGATGTTGGTTCTAGGTGTTGGTTCTAGGTGTTGGTCCTAGATGTTGGTTCTAGGTGTTGGTTCTAGGTGTTGGTTCCAGGTGTGCAGAGCTACAAACTGCTTTATGTTGTCTTCATGTTAACATTTAACAGCATATATATTATTTTACAACACGTTCTTCTACAGATCCTGGAAATAAACACTGAACACAGAAAGTGATGATAATTCAACACACATCAGAATAAATCTCATGTTTATGGAAACACATCATGACAAGACGAGTGAACGAGGGATCAACGCTGCATTAAACGCTACAACAGAAAAGTCATAATTTCTCCGTGGGTTCTCTCTTTTCATGTCCTAATGTCCAGTCTGTGTTGTCTCCTCCATGTAGTAGTCGGTACCAACAGATATCATCAGGCGGAGGTCGCTTGAACAATGCAGCTAACCCATAACGAAACCATAGAAACATAACTCAAATTCATATTGGGTTTGGAAACAGGATTAAAAGTGCCCCAGTTAGGTGTAGTCATCACCTCCCATTGAGGCCTCCTGACGTCTGACTGTTTCTGTTTCTGTTTCAGACGGCGGTGACGACGACGATGAGGAGGTGAGGAATGAAACGTGTTCAAAACAAACCGTATGCTGACAGTAGGGGTCCCTGATCAAGCAGCTTCGCCTCCAATCCGGGAACATTTCATATCTGCGAGTAGCGAATCCCAATCTAATACTATTTTCAGAGATAATACAGACTTCAAGTATTGTAGTTTGACTGTAGTAGTACCTGTTTGTTCCACCAGGTGGAGCTTGTAACTGTTTTACACTGTAGGGACCAGAGGAGGCGTCACGCAGACTAAAGGCAGTTTACGTTTTCAAGCAGACAGCATTGTGGAGGTTTAGCCGGTAAAGGGGCACCATGACAGAGACTGCTTTATCACCTCCGGGGTAAATGTTCAGTTTGCGATCGAATCAATATTTTTTATTGATAAGGCTGCTTTTATTAAGAACTTTTCTGAGCTTACCTGCTGACAGTAGATGTGAACAAAGGGTTGGGCTTAGATTTGTGCTCATCAGTTACAAGATGCTTTGATTGGTCGGGGCATCCTTAGCTGATGTGTTATCACCTGACTGACCACCATCCTGTTGATCCTTCCAGATGCCCAATCTGAACGACCTCACCATCAGTAAGTACCATTTTTAGCTCAGTGTCTCCATGGAAACGCAGTGGCTGCTGATGTAATCTGATGATGTCGTCAGACCCCAGGATCGGTGACCCCCCGTCCTTCGCCTCCTTCACGGATCGGTTTGGTTTGTCCACCAACGGGACGTTTGGACCGCCACAGGTGATCCCGGTGCCGCTGCTCCCCGACAGAGTTCTACCCATGACCTCAGATGTTCCCATGACCTCTGACCTCCAGCCTCAGGGTCAGATGGTGGATCAGGACAGCTTTGCTCATCCTGGAGGTCTTTGTGACGGACTCCAGGACATGAACTCTCTTCCCCCTGGTGCTGCCTCTGCTCACCCGGGCCTGGGCCCAATGGAAATCAATAACATGGGGGCTGTCCAGGACCAGGGGGACCCGCAGAACCACCAACCCTGCAAGTACGATCTGCTGAGCAGCGTCCCACGTAAGTCTGTCCTCTGAAAGGAGTCTTAAGTTGTTCTGGTGTTTCAGGTAGTTTACTTCTTGAGTCCATGAGATCCAAACAGCCGTGTACAAAATGGCCTAAAACCAACGTACTGAAGTACTTTTCAACCGCAAGAGTGAGTCGGAACAGTTCTGAGTAGAACAAGATCAGTCGTAAAAGTTCCAAATAGACCATTGGAGCATCAGAACAGTTCTAAATAGACCCTAGGACACTTTTAAGTGTTCCACATAGACTAGAGGACTGGTGGACTGAATCCAATAGAGCTTCAAATCTTAAAACACTTCTGATAAGTCCAGATTCAACAGGATAAGTGAGGATTCTGTCCTGGTCCTGGTCCAGTGTACCAGATGTTTAGTCCTGCAGTGACCACTGTGGCAGTTTGGGGCACCAGGTGTTGGACTCCCATCCCAGATCCCGTCTGTGGTTTTCATGATGCTAAAGTTGTTCCTGAACATTTCAGGGTTCAGTCTTTACCTCGAACACATTCAGAGATGTTCTGTATTTTAGAAACCCAGTTCCTGCTCTCTGAGTGTCTCCGAGGAACAGCAGGATTAACGTGAGGATAAAAGTCTGTCCTGTTGCTTCACCTGCTCGTCCCACCCACCTGCCGGCTCAGCGGTGAAGGAGTGGCTGAGGGTGTAACAGGTTCTGTGGTTAAACAGATTCAGTGTTTTATTCGCGCGTCTGATGAACATGAACTGGCATCATGTCGGTGTTTTTGTTAATACTGGTCCTGATAAACGTCCATCAGTAGGTCCACAGTGCTGCAGCGCCGCCTGCTGTCCACCATCAGGTACTAACATCCTGGTCCTCTGATGCTGTGGTAATGGTCCTCTCCCTCTTGTTGCCACAGTAACAGATCTGGACCTGAAGTTCCAGTACCGGGGCCGAGCAATGGGCTCTCTGACAGTCAGTAACCCCCAAGGGTGCCGGCTGTACTACGGACACCTGGAACCGAGTCCGGACCAGGTGGACCTGTTCGGACCCGTCACCCTGCAGCAGGTGCTGTTCCCAGGAACGTCTGCGATCCAGAACCAGAAGCAGCGGTTCTACACGGAGGCGCTTCTGGATGTGATGGACCGCGGTCTGATCCTGGAGATCTGGGAGCAGGACATCTACGCTGTCCGGCTCTGCCAATGTAAGGTGTTCTGGTCCGGACCGGGCATGCCGGAGCAGGGACCGCCGAACCCCATGGAGAGGGAGAAGAAGATCAAAGTGTTCAGCCTCAACAACTTCCTGCAAGGTCACTGCTCTCAACAGGTTGGTTCGGTTGGCTCACCTGTGAGCCTCCAGGTGTGATCTAACAGACGCTCCTCTGCCCACAGAGCTGATCATGTTCCAGAAAGGGGAAGCTCCGAACCCACCACCCTTTGAGATCTACTTCTGCTTCGGGGAGGACTGGCCCGACAGGAAACCTAAAGAGAAGAAGCTCATCATCGTCCAGGTGAGCAGGCTGGTCATGTACAACATCGGCCGCTGGGTGGCGCTGACGCTGACCGATCGTCTTAAAGGTCTCACGCTGTCCCCTTTTCAGCAAATGAATAAAGTGTCACACCTCCACAGTGTGTCGTTCAGGTTTTCAGCTCCAAATAGCACAAAGATGGTTGATTCCACCGTGTTCTTGGTGTCTGTAGCTTTAAATGCAAACTACATGAACCAGGTGGACCGAGCTGCTCATTATGCACAACTCACCTGGAGGCAGTGAGGGGGCGGAGCCACGCAGAGTCTGAGCTGGACCACTATTGGTTAGTTGTGGTCGCACTTAGGGCAAATTCTTATCAGTGTGTAAAGCTGGGAGGCTGTAACACAAAGACAGTTACACACGATCACACCTCCAAGTTCAGAGCAGCTACACAACACAGTGGAATGGATTTCCACCGTACGGGCCTTTAACGGTGCCGCCTGTGATTCTGGAGCCTGTTAACCGTTGATGGTCTGGTTAGCATATTAGCATATGCAACTAGCTAAATATGCTAAGTAAATATCCTAACCTACTAAATGTACTGACTATTCTGATTAAATATGCCATCTAGCTTAATATGCTAATCACAGAGCTTCATATGCTAATCACAGAGCTTCATATGCTAACCCAACCACCAACAGCTCTGTGATCCTGGAGACTGTTGATAGGGGGATGGCAACAGGTTCTGGTTGTGACTTTTATCTGGTTCGTTGTGGTTCCTGTTGTCCAGTTTTAAAGCGGCTCCCCTGTGGTCCTCAGGTGGTTCCTGTGGTGGCTCGGATCCTGACTGAGATGTTCTCTGGAGAACTGAGCTGGTCCACGGACAGCATCCGGCTGCAGATCTCCAACCCGGATGTGAAGGACCAGACGGTGGAGCAGTTTAAAGAGCTGCAGAGGCTCCTGCAGAGTCAACACATCCAGGGGCCCTGGACCCCCGCTGGGCCCTGAGCATCCATGGACCTGGAGCTCCACTGGTCCTTTAATGGATTCCAGCTGCTCTGATCATTTCCAGTCAGAGCAACCTTCAGGGTTTTTTTTTTTTTTTAAACAGATTATTGATAACGGTCTGTGGAGGTCCTCGGTTTCTCAGGTCCCAGTACTCTGATCCTCAGAGCTGCAGTTTCACTTCAGCTGAAGTGTTTTTAAGGACCAAAAGGAGAAGCTGAGCTGCTCCTCACCGAAGCTCTCAGGACTAATGAGGACAGACTCTCCTCCAGCTGAGTATAAATCATTTCATTAGGTGTCTTGTCAGTGAGCATGTTCAGGATTTCAATAAACGCTGCAGTATTCTTTCTTAAAAGGACTCTTTTCTTTAACTTATTAACCAGAAGACCTGAACTTCCAGTGAAGATCCACTGGTTCACCAATGCTGACGACATGTGACTCTTCTGAATACTTCAGACGTAATAAAGACTAATTGTCCAGTTGTCTCCTGGAGCTGTAAGCCAGGTGATCAGTTAGTTGACTGGCACTAAGTTAACGAGCAGATATGTTCGTTATTGATGATGATGATTTTACACCTCAGTGAACCGACTCTTTGGTTTTAGAAATGACTGACAAACATTTTAACGTTTGATGATCTGATGATAGTTTCAGTCTGATGTGACTGATGTGGTTTAAATGCTGCTGCTGACCTCCTGCAGCGCCACCTTCAGGATGAACTGGACGCGTTCGTCAGGATCCAGGATGTGGTTTGTTCTGTGGAGTTCCTCCTTCACAGATGACAAGGATTTTAGTGTCTTTAATAAAATCTTTGATCCCGACGGATCAGAACATGAAGCTGGTTCCGGTGAGGATCAGGTGGCGGTTCTTCAGAAGGCTCTCTGGATCTTCAAAGCACCATCGCCACTTGAAGAACCTCTTCATGCTTCTTCACGTACTTCATGTGTTTCTCTGATGTGTTCAACGTTCTTCAGTTTTAATTGAGTTCTTTGGTTTGGTGGCAGCTCGGCTCAGAACTAGAATCAGAAAACTAAAAAAAACAAAAAGAGTCCAGAACAGTTCTCAAACCCCAAGCTGGTATCTTGTGTCATGTTCTGTAGAACCAACAGAACCCAAGTTATTACATGGTCTCTAATAGAAGGAACCCAGAAACGCTGCCAATGCTCAGATGCATTCAGCGTTTCTTGATTTTTAATTCCAGTCTGCAGATTTTCTGACGTTCTAAAGGTTCTATGTTCTGTTGTTGTTGTTCGCCTCTGAAACAGACATTTTAGAACCTCAGCTGACATTTAATAAAATGAAAAGGAACGTGAATAAACTGACAAATCTGGAACAGAATCATTTGATCTAAAACAAAGACATTTATTTGAAAACAAAAACCTGAAGAACCACTTAGGGACCTGAAAATTGTTCTTTAAAGAACCTAGTTTTGCTCTTTGAGCCTCATTCATGGCGCTTAAATGAAATGTTCTTTGATGGTTCTTTGAGGTTCCTGAAACAGCATTTACACTAAACAAAATAATTGTTTTGTGATTGTTCCTTGAGGCGTTCTAGGGAGCGCTTTAAAGAACAGCTTGAAGAAGTGGTTCCTCTAAGAACCTACTTTTGTTCAGGTTCTTTGCATTTGTGGTGACTGAAGGATCCAGTTCTAATAGTTTTTTTTAAGAACCTCCTTTGTGGAACCTCTGATGGTTCTGTCGAAGAGCCGCCCTCGGTTCCAGTCGGCACCTTTATTTCTCAGAGTGCACAAACAGAAACCAGTCTGACCAGAACTCCCAGCCGACGGGTCTCGGCAGGTAAAGATCGGTGACATCACCTGGTCACGTTCATCGGAGGGTGTCGGGTTACCGAAGAACACCTGAACTCACACCTGAGAGACTCGAGCAGGTTCTATTGGTTAGTCGGTTTCCACCGAACTGGGCTGAAGGAGTTCTTTATGGTTCTGAGGCTTTATGGCTGCCTGAGAACTAAATCCTTCAGTACTAACGAGGTCAAACTGTAAAGACATCTTATTACAGGTGAAGCGCTGGTTTGATCCCAGTAACAGAACAACAGCTGCTGCAGGTGGAGCGACTCGACACCCTTCACCTCCAGTTTCATCATTTTTAATATTTATGAGACCTTTTATTAATATTTGGAGGATATTTTATCAATATAATGCTGCTTTATTAATATTTCTTTTGACAGATTGTTTTTTTCCAGCATTTTTTTTTTTTTTTGCATTTTAGACTTTTTTTTTTTTCAAAGGAAATGTAATTAATTTTGTTTTCAAATGATTTATGGCTAAAAAAAAAGTCTTTAATATTTGAGCAATCTTATTTATTTGATATTTTCTGAATATTTTTACAAAAATATTTGTCTGACACTTTCTTTTGGGGCCATTAACGGGACAAGTAATAACGAGTTTTTGATCTTTTTCAGCACATAAAGAAGAAAAAAAAATATATTTTTGCCATTTTTAAGGCATGTTGCATGATTTCGAGTCAGACTGACTAGAACAGAATGACTAGAACATTCTGTCTTTTTTTAGTATTTCTCACACACCATGTCCTGGAACAAACTAAATCTTTCTCAGGTGAAACAGAGTTTGGTTTTCTGTTACTGTCGTCATCACTGCTTGTCAGATATTTCTTCTTTACCTTTTATTAAAGTATTTCTTTTCAGGTATTTCTAGACCACATCTTGTAACTTGTTGTGATTTGGTGTTTTCTTTTTGCTGCTGTAACAACATAATTTCCCAGGTCTGGGATAAACAAACTATTTCTATTATGTTTTATAACTCCGTGACAGTAGAGACGGTCAGGATGTGCCACCAGTGAGGTCAGCACCTGAACCCCTGAGTGGACGCATGGCGCCCCCCTGTGGCTGACGGCAGCATCTGAAACTAAATCTGCAGCTTGAGTTTCTTGGCCGACCACAGGAGGCAGTAATGAGCCTGTTTCAGACACTCAGATTAACTTTTTATCTTTGATGCGCGAACGTTTAAGACTTTGTTCTGACACATAAATGTCACTCAGAACTCAGGATGTGAATTTGAAACTATTTTCATAATCTGTAGTCTGAGACCCTTTAATTAATAATCGATTGATCGCTACAATGAATGAAGCATGGTGGACATTCATCACATTTAACGTTCACATAATGGCAGCTTGGTCACGCTAACCCCATTTGAAGGAAGTTGTGAACCGTTAGCTCGTCATGCTACCCGTTGCTAGCTACCGCCTCCATGCTCTCTGCTTGAAAACATCAAATTGCCGTAAGTATGATCGACCACATCATCAGGTCAGAACAGTATTAAACACAACAAAAAAGCCCACAGCCTTCCATCTCAACAAACAGAGTGCTCCACCTGCTGGAACAACCAGGTACTACAGATACATCTTTTGACATCTTTAATATATATTTTTATTCGGGTAAATCGTTAGATCGTTGGATTACCAGTTAGCACCACCCCGACTCTGGACTCGCGATCTAAAAACCATCCACACCGAAGCAGCCGTTCCTCCTCTCAGGTTTTTTATTGTTTACAACAAGGCTACATCACAGATGATGTCATGGTGTCAGTCTCTCCGCCTCATTACCCAGAGTTCACTCTGTCTCACTTTGTGGAAAAACAACTAAAATTCAACCAAAGTTAAAAAGGTCAAAGGTGACGTCAAATCCTCCAGCATCACGCCTCCTCAGGCAGCCGCTCCACCAAGAGCATCGTGGGAAATCTTCTGGCTCCTTTTATGGCACGGACATAAAACATCACGACCAAAGTCCCGAAAATAAATCTTCTCTTAAAAACTGTTGACCAGGCGCGTCCTCTGATTTGTCATTTACGTAGAACCAGCAGGACTGATCCACAGCCGCTCACCAGGTGAACTCCTCCCTGTCCTGACCCCGCCCGCCTGCTGGGCCCGACCCCGCCCACCCAACACCTGCTGCAGGTGAGGTGAGGTAAGGTCAGGTGAGGTGGGGGGTTGGACTCAGTCTGTCCAATCAGTCTTGACTGTCTGTCCCTCAGAGCGATTCGTCCTGATTCACATTCAAAGTCCCTCAATCTTCTTCTTCTTCATCCCTTTGGATCCTCGTCTGCCGTCACCTCTGAATGTTGGTCAACAAAAGATTTAACCTGCAGAAGAGCAAACGGGTCGGCGTTAACCTTCAGTAACAACAGGTGTGATGGGAGTCACCTGTGTGGTCAGTCACCTGTGTGGTCTGTTACCTGTGCGGTCAGTCACCTGTG
>NW_007578677.1:136884-139713 GCF_000690725.1 Stegastes partitus | reverse complement strand
GTTAACTGGTCAACAGGTGTGCCTACCTGTAACATGTCCAGCAGTCCCTGCCTGCAGCCCTCCTCCATGCCGTACTCGTCCACCAGGATGCTGCCCAGGTACAGGAAGCAGGAGTGTGGGTACACCTGGTACACACTCACCATCTGACGGCAACAAACAGGTGGTCAGTGTTTCCGCGGCAACAGACATTAACACGACGTCATGCTGGGTGATGGAGTCACTCTCTGGACCAATCAGAGAGTTTCTGTTCAGCACGGTTCAGGTTTGTGTAACAGGTAAAAACCAACAGTATTTATTCTGAGTGTGTGATTGATTAACACTTTGACAGTATTGATGATGTGTTGGACCCGATCAGTTAGATCAGTGACACAGAACCGGCCTGGCAGACTCACAGCTCCTCCTACAGGCCGAACTGATCACTACACGACAGGAGAATAAACAGCTCATGTAAACCACCCGCTGAGGCGTCCAGGTGTGTCTCACCTGAGTGACAAGCGGCTGCAGCAAGGAGGCGGAGCCTTTCCCGACACATCGCACAGCGAACCTGAGACAGCGGCAGCATCGCTCCACGATCCTGTTGTCGGCCTGGTGAGTGTTCAGAGTCTCTGACAGCACCGGCCAGATCTGCAGACGAGTCACAGCAGTTTTACATTTTATTACATTTACACTGACGGGGCTCATGCAGGTAAACAACAGGTGAGTTCAGGTGCTTTACCTCCTGGATGACCTTCTGACAGGGGTGAGTCTGTCCGTTCTCCACGATGGGGTTTGTGTGTCTGGAAAACAACAACAACAGCGACACTGTGTGAATGTGTTCACTTCTGCTTCACTGATTTGAATAAAGTTTGACTGTAAATGAACAGGTAGCTCACCTGAAGATAACGGCCAGCCTGTCCAGCCACACGGTGGGATCAGCTGATTTACCGTTTGTAGAGTCTTCAGCCAGAAGCTGAAACAGAAACGTGAGGTTTAGTTTAGTTGATCTGAATCTTCCACGTCACCGTCGGACTGAATGAAAACGACACCGACCTTTTTCAGAGCCATGACCTGAACAGCACACAGATCACTGAGACACTCCGCGATCTTCTCCAGAGGAAGCCGGGCCAGGACCAGAGCTGTACCTGTGCAGGTGACAAGACTTAATGGTCACGGCTCCGTATACGGGTAAATGTGCAGCTTTAGAGCAACGCAACTGCTGGACCGACAACTTATGTCAACAGAAGCCCCGAAACCAACAACTCACCTGAGAAACAGCCAATAGATCAAAAAAATAGCAACAAAACAGCTGCTACCTACAACTCACCCCAAAACCAGACCAGGAACTCACCTGAGAAACAGCCACTAGACCCACAACTGACCTAAAGACAACCACTAGACCAACAAGTTGCCTGACAAACATCCACAGGGGACAACTCACCCAAAAAAAGAGCCACTAGACGACAACTAACCCAAATTACAACAGCTAGACCAATAATTCACCTGAAAAACAACCACGACACCAGGTATACATGTGGACACCAAAAACCCCCTCACTGGACCAACAACTCCCCTGAACAACAACCGCTAGACACACGTCTCTACAGGTATCTCATGCCACTACAGGTGTCCNAAAGCATGACACGATTCTTTAACCGTAGCGGTTCGGTTCGTCTGGACTCACGTCGTTGGCGACTCCAGTGTGGATGAGGTCTCGGACGAACTTCATGACACTGCAGTTGGCGTCCCGGTGGTCCAACGAGGTGGCGGCGATGGCACACTGGATGATGTGAACGATGATGCTGCTGCTGAGTAAAGTGACGGGACTCCGCTGGACGAACCTGAACACAGAAGGACGACACGTCAGACTCGTAGGACGGGTACGGCGGGTCCACCTGGAGGTGGCCAGAGGCAGACGGGCTGCACCGCCTGCCGGCTCTGGAGCTGCTGCTGGTAAAAACCCGACAGCCTGTAGTGGGGCTTTCACCTCTCTGGGGCAGCGCTGCATCTATTTGCACCTCTTTGTTTTTGGTCATTTGTCATTTTGTGCCTTTTTGTGTCATTTTATGGTTCTTTGTGGTTGTCGTGTACTTTTTTCTCGTCACTTTCTGTCTCTTTGCAGCTGCTTTGTGTATTTTTTTTGTCATTTTCTGGTTGTTTTTGTGTCTTTTTGTGGTCTCTTTGCAGAGTGTTTGTGTCTCTTTGGTCGTTTTGTGCCTCTGTGCTGTTTCTTGGTGGTAGTTTTGTATCTTTGTTGTCAGTTTGTGTTATTTTCTGGTTGTTTTGTGCCTTTTTTTGCTCATGTTGTGTCACATTTTACCTGCGTCAACATCAGCTGTAATGACTGTTCACCTGCCGCCTCGTGGATCCTAACTAGTTGCCATCACTTCACCTGTTTTCATGCTGTTCCTGATGAACCCTGATATGAACCTGTGGGGTTCTGGTTCAGCCGTGCAGATAAACTCACCTGGTGGCGAGTCTGAACAGGTCGTCCACGGTGTCGGGGTGGTTCCTCAGACCGTTGGGCTGCTCCAGCAGCTGGAAGGTCGGCATACACAGAGCCTGAGGAGGAAGAGGAGGAGGACCATCATCACCATGACTCAGCCTTTCTGCAGCTCACAACAACGTCAGGAGACTCTGACTGAGAATAAACCCGAAGCTCTCGGCTGCTTTGAATCACAACGAGACTCAGTTTGATGTTTCCTACGATTATAAACTCTCTGAACGCGTCAAAGCTCAGACAGAAGAAACTGCTTTTCTGTTTAGACCTCGATAGAACAACACCAGCAACATCAACAGCTGGGTTAACTGGTCAACAGCTGGGTTAACTGGTCAGTTAACTGGTCAACAGGT
>NW_007578677.1:133384-136534 GCF_000690725.1 Stegastes partitus | reverse complement strand
GTTACCTGGTGTTGTGTGAAGCTTGCAGCTATCGAAACAGTCTGGTGAACTCTCTGATGGCCCAGCACACCTGTTTACACTCCTCAGCACTGAAACAGAAGAAGCGACACAGGCGTTGAAACGGTTGTGTTGAGTTGCGTTGCTGTGGTTACCATGGTAACCGCTCTGACCGGCCCGGTTCCTGAAGGTGGCGCTGTTGCCAAACCTCACAGCTGCTCTCTGCTGAGCATCAACCCTGATGTTTAACTCGGTCTCAGGTGTCCAGGTGACTCCGGACCCTCCTGCTCTCACGCTGAGTCTAGAACCTTCCCTGCTGGAGCTCAGGTGAGTCTCCTCTCAGCTCAGATGTTGTCTGAACTTGTTCGCTCTGGACTCCAGTTCTTCTGCGTTCCACCTTCAGGCGGGCGAGTCTCGACAACAACCCGCCGACCCTGGAATGCTGCGGCAGCCAATCAGAGGCTCCGTACCGTCTGCCGTGTCCCTGAACGCCTCCGATGAGTCACTGCTCTGCTTCTAAACACCTGAACCGAACAGGAACCTGCCAAACTCGCAGCTCATTGGTCCTTAATGTGAAGGTAAAACTCCCTGAAAGCTGCAGGTGATAAACACACCTGACATATTCAGACGAATCAGACGGAAACATTTCAGTTCGTCAACGTGAAAACAAACTTCACACATTTTATTTGTTGACCTGTCACCTTTCGGCTCAGTGTAACCATGGCAACCACAGAACCTAAACAGTGATAGCGGAGCCGATCTCATGGGTCGATGCTTTTACTGGTTAACAGGCAACATGTTGACCAACAGCTGATAGAAACTGAGTGAAGCCTCAAACTCCTGTGATCTGTCCACGTTCAGGTTGTCGTAACGCAACAACATCAGCAGCAACTTACTGTTTGTCTGTGTGACCAGATCAACTGTGGACAGAGCAACCTGTTGCCCACGTTGCTGTTTGTTATTAAAGCTGCTGCTGATACTTGTGTTGCCCTTTCCCCTCATGTTGCTGACTGTTGCTTGTGTTGCTGTGGTTGCCCGTGTTGCTGTCTGTCCCCCTTATGTTGCTGCAGTTGCCCGTGTTTCTCTGTTCCCCCCGTGTTGCTGTGGTTGCCTGTGTTGCTGCGGTTGCCCGTGTTTCTCTGTCCCCCCGTGTTGCTGCGGTTGCCTGTGTTTCTCTGTCCCCCCGTGTTGCTGCGGTTGCCTGTGTTGCTGTCTGTCCCCCTTATGTTGCTGCGGTTGCCCGTGTTTCTCTGTTCCCCCCGTGTTGCTGCGGTTGCCCGTGTTGTTCTCCCCCCCGTGTTGCTGCGGTTGCCCGTGTTGCGGCTCACCTGGTGACCTGCTTGTGGAAGTCGGTCAGCTGCTTGTGGGTGACCGTCACAGCTCCTCCTGACGTCTCCTTCGGTAAACCTTTCAGAGCATTTTCTAGCCAGCGGCAGAACGTCTGGGAACAGAGACAGAGCGGACCCTTTAGAACCTTCAGAACCTACTCCGACCCACCCGCCCCGCCCCAGTGTCTCCACCTACCGGCCTGTCGAACACCATGACCTCCCACAGGACCTCGGCGACGTCTGGCAGCGTGTACGGCGGCAAGCAGAAGCAGCACGAGTGCATGAGCTGAGTGATGAGCTGCTGGCCGTGCTGCTCCATGGCCTGGCCAATCAGACGCTTCCGCACCTCGAAGTCCTCCTCGTGCTGCAGACACAGGTTCTGTTAGGTTCTGATCCGACACGTATGACAGATGGTCGACCACAACAGGTTACAGATGAAGTTCTGCCTTCATGCTGTGAATGTTCCAGAGTTCCAGGTCCTTGAAGTCCACAGAGGAGGGTCCAGATTGATCACTTTAATGGACTTTTTCCAGTGTTCAGACGGAGACACCTGGATGGATGTAGAACTGATCTGGTGTCAGGTTCTAGCAGAACTCAGATGTGTTCTTCCTCCTAAATGTCATGTGTCTATCTGCTGTACTGATGAAGTTCTGAGGCTCAGAAATGATGGAAAAAGTCCATTAAAGTGATCAATCTGGACCCTCCTCTGTGGACTTCAAGGACCTGGAAGACCGGTATCAGCTCACCTGTCTCTGCTCAGGTGTCTGAACACGCTAACTTCATGCTAACAGCCTCGTTGCTTCTGTCCAGGAGGATTCACTGGGTCCTACCTGAAGTGGAAATGATGCTGACGTTAGTTTATTCAGAACCAGAGCTTTCACTTCATGGACTTCATCATCAGCCAGATTACAGACAGACTTACACTCAGGTGTTTTATCCCCCACAGGTGTCAGAATCTGGGCCAATTATCCAATGAGAGCTGGAGACATCAGAGCGGCCTACAGGAGCCTGAAGCTTCAAAATAAAAGCGCTCAGAAGTGAAAACCAGCAACATGACTGAAAACAACTTCAATAAAATAACGATCCTAATCAGTAATAAAACCTCTGACTGCTCCTGAAACATCCAGTTTAATTAGCAGTGCTGATTATTTTTGTTTTATTATTTAACATTTCTATTGTGTTATTGATTATTTACGTATTATTATGTCTGTGGGATTATTGATTACGGAGCTTCTGTTATTTCTGCCTGTTATTGATCACTTCTGGTTCACATGAAAATGATTCAGTTTGGCGCTCAGGCGGAGCAGGAAGGAACCTGCAGCTTCTGCAAAAATAGAAAAAAGGCGGATGTAAAGTTAGCCGCATACACCGGAAACTAGCTGGTACCCCTTCATAATAAGACACCTTCCTTTACCGTTAAATTGAATAATTATAACACACCGAGAAAACAAACGTTCAACAAGATTAATTTATATGTGATTGTTTATGTTTCTCCACCGATTTTGTAAAAACACATTTTAAGCTGCGATCAAACAGGATTCTCTTAAATATTTAGTCTCTTTGTGAACTAGAATAACAACCTGTTTTCCCTCCACGCGGTCAGACTGCGACCTCTGACAGTAGAAGAAGAATTTAGGAACAAACACTAAATGTTGAATCATTATTTTCTGCTGTGACTGAAGCTTTTATTTTGAAAGCGGCTGGACCTTCGACAGGAAGCGGTTTTCATTCGCTGCAACTTGACGTCACTCGATTTTCTTCCTCCGCAGTTTGTGCAGCGCGTCCGAGTCTGCGCTGTTTGTTTGTTCGTTAGTTTGAAACGTTG
>NW_007578677.1:87404-130369 GCF_000690725.1 Stegastes partitus | reverse complement strand
CAGGTACCTTTCAGCAGTCCCACGGCAGCCTCTGTCGACAAGGCGAAGGAGTCGAGTGAGCGAGCGATGTCCAGCAGACCCTGGAAGTGCTGAGCCATGTGATCCCTGCACACCGAGCAGATGTTGTGGATTGCCTTCGCTGCCGCCGACGCCAGAGGTTTCTCTCGCAGGCCTTTCATCAGGTAGTTGAGCACCGGGTCTGAAAGAGACAACGGGACACAGGGTTTACCTTCACGCAGTCGAGAAGGAAGTCATGGTGACAGGGTGAGATACAGGAAGCTCAGAGTGCTTCACTGGAGTGTCCTGATCTGATCTCACAGATTACGGCTTTTACGAACTCAGCAGTGTTTGCATGAACCTGATCCTTAGCTTACAGCGACCGTCACAAAGGTGTCGGCAGAGGATATAACTATATAACTTCAGGTGTGTATTATTAAGCAAAATGGCCTCGAACCAGAAGACCTGTCTGAGGACACGACAACGGTCGACCCGTCAGACTACAACAATCTGACTGAAGCCTCTTGGTGGTGTTTTTATCTCCTCACCCAGGAATCTTGGGTTTCTGTCCACGACTTCGCTCATCTCTCCGACCAGCTCGATGCTCGTGTACCGGACCGCCATGTGGACGGTTTCCGGCAGCAGAACCACCTGCTGCAGCACCTCTGACAGCGTCGGGTTGTTCTCTCTGAAAACGACACACAGAGCATCACATCAGGATGGTTAGCGTTCGATATCCTCACGTCTGGAGGTTTCCCACATGCCGGCGACTCTTCAGAAACTCACGGGTCGACACTTTTGGCGATGGCGGCCATGATGAAGAGGACGGCCTCCGTCACTTCCCACGGCGGGTTTCCTTCTTTTAACGTAGAATACAACTGAGAACAAACAGGAAATGAAATGAAAACACTGCCGAGGAACGAGTAACCAGTTAGTGGACCAGAGAGCAGAGCTACCTGAGAGAAACACTCCATGGACCCAACAAGAAATATGACGTCCTTAACGAGGTCCGAGACCCTCATCCTGAACTCCCCGAAGTCGTCGGTGTCCTCTGGGATTCCCTCCTGTGGGGCGACAAGAACCTCAGGCTGAATATCAGGAAGACGTTTAGCACAAGCGGCAGAAATTTAAGACTCCACGTGGGAGTCAGAGGCGGTTCTGTTCTTACGTGGTCCGGGTCGAGCTGACAGTGTCGGGCCAAACAGTGCAGCAGTCTCTGGATGTACGGTCTGAAGATGTTGTGGAGCGCCGCGTTGTTGATTTTGTACAGATGCTCTCCGAGACGATACCAGAAGTTGAAGGAAATCTCCACGACCTGGACCACGGACACGAGAGGGTCAGAGTTCTACCGAGTCGTTCTGCACGTGTCTGATTAAAGTCGATTAAAACACTAGAACCGTACAGTCTGGGTACATCCACTCATCTGTATTTGCTGTTTACTTGTTTTCTGAAACCAAGATGTCAAAAAAACAAAACACTAAAATGACCTTAAGCACTACGAGACCATCAGAACCAAAGTGAGATTCCTGAATAGTTTTATTTCTTTATTATTTATTCTTAAAATGAAGCGTTCTCCTGTGAGCAGCATGAAGGAACTGAAGATAATTTAACTGATGGTTGGACATCGAAGCAGCTTTTACAGAACTAGAGCTTTGGGCAGATGTAAGTCTATAAACTCTCAGTAAACAGCAGCTTTTCGTGGTTCTGGCTCCGTTTAATCAAGTCAGTTATGCAGGAAACACGTCGTACTCGTCTGTTTATGTGGAACCCGTTCAGCAGCTCAGAACCACAGTTGGACGTTTAAGGAGTCGCGTCCTTTCTGAGCCCAGGCGGTTATTTTTGTTCGCGGGGCGCTGCGGTTATTTTCGTACCTCGTACTGCGGGTGTCCTGCACAGATCAGCAGCAGCTCCAGTGTCCTCAGGTCTCCCATCCCCTGGCCCGGAGTCCTGACCGTCGTCTCCAGGAAGGTCTCGCAGAGCTCGGTGAAGATCCGGCAGTAGTTCAGCACTCTGGGGACAGAAACCCGGCGTGAGTGCAACCGACAACGACAACATGACGACGACACAAACAGGAGGTGGCGTCCTCACTTGTCCAGGTCTTCTCGGGCCACGGCCATGTGGTAGGCCGTCTCCAGCGTCAGCACGCCCTGGAACAGCTGCAGCGCCAACGCCATGTTGGTGTCCACGTTCTCTATGGCGTAGAGCGCCGAGCACACGCAGTCCGACGCCGCCTCGTGCAGGTTGGTCGAGGTCTCGTCCCTCTGCTGTGGAGACAAGCCGACATGAGCAAATCACCTCCCCAGTTCAGGGTTCGGCTGCAGAGCGACGAGCAGCTACAGTTAAAGCTAACGCTAGCGCCTCACCAGGACTTGGAAGAGGACCATGAGCAGCTGGTTACTGGCCATGAAGTTGCTGTCCAGGACTCCCAGGTTGAACCAGCTGCCCAAACACCGAAACACCTTGATGAGCATCTTCTCATCGTTACCCGTCTTCTCCACACACGTCGTCTGGAAGCAGAAGATCAACAGACGTCATTCTAACGTCGTTACAACACATTTAATGTCCAACACGTCTGAGCTGGATGTCAGGTTCGTCTCTGGTGCTTCTGACGACAGAATCAGTGACGGACATCATGAAGGACAGTTTGAAGTTCTGGTCGATAATCTGAACCGATAATGGATCGATCATGAACACAAACCAACACAGCAAACTTCCCTCCACACGCTGACGACACAGTTTAGTTCGTTAACTAGTCGGGTAACAAACATTTTATCGGAACCTTTTACTGTAAACCTCGTTATCCTGTCATCAGTCTGACTTTGCCTTTAGTCTGATTATTTTCTACACTTTCAGCCGTCTCGTTGCTGCCTGACTACCAGCAGCAGCTCAGGCTGCTTTAAAGGCTCCATCTTGTTAAACCTGATTTAACGTAACGAAGCCTTCATCAGGCCTGACTGTGGATCACATCAGCTGGTACTGAGCTGTCAGTGTGAGTGGGTCAAACTGAGGAGGAGGTTCTGACCAGCAGCGTGACCACCGTGCTGGAGTAAAACGCCAGATCCTCGATGATCTCCGTCCGGCGGTTGGCTCCGATCCGTAGAGACCGGCTGTGGACCTCCTCCGGCAGCACGGTGAGGATCTCTATGAGGAAGGGCATGGAGCTGATGTCGTTGTTGTACCTGAGAGAGGGGGGCGGAGCCAAACAGACGATAGGTGAGTCAGGGGGCGGAGCCTCGCGGTGCGACAAGGTTCAGCTGATTGTGCGGGTTCTTACTTTTCTATGAGCGTGTGAACGCATCCCTTCCAGGAGGCCATCTGCAGGGCGAGATCAGCGATGGCCAGAGCCAGCTGGGACACAAGACCACAGGTTTAGTCACACGTCTGACGAAACAACAACTTCCTGCTGCTGCTGCTGGTGAAACTGTTGAAACTGATTTCCACCTCGGTTTGGTAGAAACCAGCCGCTGATGCAACAACAAACGACTTTCAGAAACAAAACACTGACAGAATTCATACGAGACGAACGGCAGGAAACGAGTTTGGCTTCAGACAAACACACAAAGTCATCGCTTCTGTCCAACAGTGAAGCTGAACACGAGTGTTTGTGTGTCCACACCGACTCCAGCAACCAGTCGGACCGGGACACGAGCTCGTCACATGACAACAGTCGCATGACTCAGACCGCAAAGACACACAACAAACGGATTTCAAAGGGGACAGAAACGACAACAAAGGGACGCAAAAAGACACGAAATGATCCCAGAGAGACAAACAGCTGCAGAGAGATGCAACACAAAGACACACAAAGTGATCATAGAGGTGAAAAATGACCACAAAACAACACAATATGATCACAAAAACACACAAAATGACCACGAAACGACACAAACTGACCACAAAGAGACACAAAACAATGTCAGAGGTGCACAATTACCACATAAAGACACAAACAGGTGCAAAAAGAGACTTGAAGTGATTTCAAAAGGGAAAGAAATGACTTCAACAGGAAACAAACTTCACACAAAAACACATGAAATGACCACAGAGTGATATTAAATGACCAGAAAAACAAGGAAAGTTAACAAAAAGACACACAAACAGTTTCAAAGAGGAACAAAATTAACACAAAAAAGATGACAAACAGGTTGACAGGGTGGCGTGTAGAAAGCTTGGTTCAGTTACTCGGTTCTATGAACATCTGAGTCGAGTCGTGTGTTTTTATCTGAACACTGTTTGTTGTGAATCTAAAGGTTTTCACTGCAGGAACTAAAGTTAACGCGACGCTGCAGCTTTTCTCTGCTTCTGCTTTCAGGCGAGTTCAGGTGTTCTCAGGGGCGGCTGTGATTGGCCGAGCAGCGATGACACCTGACAGAAAAACATCACCTGACGTCGCAACTGTCAGAGGCTCAGAGACTGGACTCACGTTTATGATCAAGAATATTCACTAAACCTAATATGAAAAAAAGAACCAAAAGATTTCATAAAACACAAGAAAAAATATAAAAAATCAATAAAAATGTTCGTAGTGATTTTAAAATGTGACAAAAATATGAAAAATATTCCTGAAAATGCCCAAACGTGTTTTTACAATTTCAGAAAAATATTATAAATGTAATATATGTACAGAAAATATTCAAAAAGTTTTCAAACTTAGTTAAATGTGATGAAAATAAAACTGTTAACAGCCCCGGAGGCATCGACTGCCTCTAAAATGTGAGAAAAAAATATGAACGAAATGTCCCAAAACTTTTTATAAACATCTACAAAATACTGAATAAATGACCCACAAATATTTTAAAGATGAAAGAAAAATGTCCCAAAAATATTTATAAAATGTAGGAAAAGAAACGCCCAGATGGAAAAGAAAAATGAACGAAAATATTTAATAAAACATGAGAAAAAAATCTATAAAAGGAAAAAAAAAAGCTTCGAAAATATGCAAAAAAATATACCGAATATTGAAAAATGTCCCAGAAACAGCATTAAAATATTCATAAAAGTGTAAAAAAAAAAAAACACTGATAAAGAAGTCACACAAATATTAAAAAATTGCCCCAAAAATATTCAGAAAATGTAGAAAAAAAAATAAAATTGGTCAAATGTTAAAGATAAACTAAAATACAAGGAAATAAAAAATCAAATGCTCTAAAAATGTAGCGAAAAAAAATATATAAATAGATTTTCCAAATAAAACGCAGGAAAAGTGGATTAATAAACTGATAAAGTACGACCAGAACACACGGAGCGCTGCAGCGGCGCCGGTACCTGTGTGACGATGATGGGCGACAGGTCTTTGAGGTTCTGGATGTGGGTGAGCAGAGAGTCTCGCAGTGCATTGTGGGTCTCTGGAGGAAGCTCGTAGAAGGACGTCTGGATCTTCATCTTCATGGTCTGAGCAGCGAAGTAGCACGACTCCACGTCCTGCTTGAGCTGCAGCAGCTGGTCGGAGATCTCCCACGCGTACATCTGCGGACACAGAGCAGTCAGTGCACCTGGGCGGCTCACCTGGGGCCGCGTCAGCCAATCGGGACGCAGCGAACATGTCTGGCTAGTTATCAGAACGTGCCTCCAACTGAGGGACGGTTCCAAAGTTCTGTTGACTGGTTCCTAAACACCTGAACTGAGGCTAGTTTCTCTCAGAGTGACTCGAACACGCAGCGTTGATCTGATTCAACTCGTCTCCGTGTCTTTGGTCTCCCGACGCGTTCATCTTCATAAATCCTGCATTTCTCTGCTGCCTTTTGACAAACTCTTTAATTTATTAAACGCTGCTATAAAAGGCTTCAGATCAAACTCTGCTGCTGCTGTGAGCGTAAACCTGAACACAAACCGGAGAACGTCGACGGTTCTTCATGCGGCTGCGTGTTTGTGCCGTTAATGATTAACGGTTCCAGCAGAGCTTCATACGTGGAGAACGCTGAGCTCTGAACACAGACTTCTATTCACTCATCACACGTTATTTATTGACTTCATGTTTCTGAGTATTTAAGTCAACACATGACTACAATTTACTTTCCCTTCATTCACTCATATTTAGTGTTTTTTTCTCATTTATTTCACTGTTTGACTCGATGATGTTTTGTGCTTCTGTGCTTTAATATTTGCTCTCCTACTCTGCAGAGCTCACAATAAGAATAAGTCTGAATAATGTGTCAAAACGAGGAAACAAATGTGAGAAATAATAAATAAAAATGTCCAAAATATAACAAGCGTCTCTAAAATGTGTGGAAAAATTACAGAAATATATATAAAAATATAAAACTGTGCACAGCAGAAGAACGTCCCGAGAACATTCATGAAATGTAAGAAAAAAAATTAAAACATTAAAATCTCCCAAATACAAAAGAAAAATGAAGCTAAAAATGTAATAAAACAACAGAATAAAAACAATAAAATGCCTCAAACACTAAAAAATATCAAGTGTTTCTAAAACGTGTGAATTAAAAATATTACAAATATTATAGATTTTTAAAGCAAACAAAACGTCCGAATAATAAATTCAATTGCAAAAAAAAAAAAATAATCAATAAAAATGTCTTAAAACTTTTATTCAAATGTGGAAAATAATTAATAAAATTTTAAAAAGAAATTAAAAAAAATGTGTTGTGTCTCTAAAATGTGACAAAAATACACAAGACTAAAAATATAAATAAAATGTCCCACAAATATAAAAATAAATTAGCAGAAAAATCTGAATAAAATGTAGAATAAAAACCTCCCAAATATTAAAGAAAAAGGAACCAAAAAAATTCAATAAAAATCTATAAAATGCCCCCAAAATGTGAGGAAATAAACCATGAAAGGTTCGTTCTGCTGTGAAACTCCTAAAAGTTCTTTATGAGACTTTAAACCAGAATAAAGTTCATCTGTTGGATAATTACACGTTTATTAGAATAAAACCAGAACTTTACTGCTGCTGCTATCTGAAACTCAAACACTGCTCTGCTTTCTGATGGGCTTCAGGTTCGGGTTCTGATCGGTTTCGGACCAGTTCCTGGTTCCTGCCACGCCCTCCCCAACACCTGAGCACCTGAACTTTCCTCCGCATTCCGCTCATTCCCTCCGTGTTCCGGCTCTTCCTCCGATCGAGTGGAAGAAAAAAAGAAAAACGCCACATTTTCCGGCTGGACTCCGGTTCGGGCCCGAACCCGTCCACGCAGCGACCACCTGATCCGAACCGTGCGACTTGTTACGTGAAGTCGAACCGAGTCTCCGCGCTGCGTTAGCCCCGCTAGCATGCTAACGTGCTAGCGCAGGGCCGCTGGCTCGGCTCGGATCGGGACGTTTTTAACTCGGCGCAGGAAAACGCACGTTTCGGTCCGAACGGCTCGTCGGAACGGGCGGCCGGGCGGCGGGCTAACGGCCGGCTAGCGCGGCGCTAGCAGCCCGTGTTTTCATCCGCTGGCTTCATTCATTTTGTTAGCTTAGCTGTGATGCTAACGGAAACCTGCTGCTCCTCTGAGACTGCGCACTTTACTTCACCTGCCCGGTTCTGCGCAGGCAAAAACAACAGAACCGGGTCCGCACCGACCGCGTTGAGCCCACATCGGAACCCCCCGCCTCGCAGCCCGCCGGTCCCCGGGCCCGGTCCCCCGGCCTCTCCCATTTTCTTACCGATCTCTGGAGCTCCCCGAGCCACACCGAGGCTCGCTCCTTCCCGGCCGGGTCCGGGTCGTGGTAGAGGGCCTGGACCGCCTGGTAGACCAGCGCCAGGCTCGGTTTCCCCCCTTCCATAACTCGGGGCGGACGCAGGGAGCAGGTAAGGCAGAAAGTTCACCAACACGGCGGATCAGAAACAATCCTACACGGTCCGAGTGTCGACCGCCATCTCAAGCTTCCCGTGTGCCACCGCGACCCTGTCCCCATAGGAACTACGGACGGGAACTTTGGTTCCGCTCCGTCATGACGGAAGAGTTCCCACAGAGGTCCATTCAAAAAAACACCGCTTTTAGTATTTATAGACTCAGAGGTCCATTCAGAAAATAACACACTGAATATAACTGTGTTTATAGACATAGAATTAAAACGTATTTAATTTAATTTAACTGTATTTATTTACAGACACAACACTCGATTCAAAAAGACTTCACACTGAATATAAATGTGTTTGTAGATTCACAGCTTCATTTATAAAACAAAAACAGCCCGTATGTTTATTCTAACGGTTCTATTCTAACTTGGGCTCCAGAAAAAAATCCTGCGTTCAGTTTAACTGTATTTATAGAAATAAAGGTTCATTCAAGAACAGACAACATTTATTAGAACTGTATTTATAAACAGGCACAGACCCTCATTAAAAAATACATTTATTATAATTGTTTTAATGAACACATTTGTCCATTAAAGACATTTAACACAACATTGTTTGATGCAGAACTCCTTTCAAATCATCTCACATTTATAATAAGAACTCAACTCAGATAAAAGCACATTTAATATAAATGTGCTCCAAAGAAATATAACCGTGTTACAGCAGAAACATTCCCCCAAAATACATGAAATGTAGAAAAAAATATCTAAAAATCTAAAATATGAAAGAAAAAAGAATTTAATAACATTTATTAAAACATGAGAAAATAAAATATAAGACGCTCCAGGATGAAATAATAATAAAATAGTGTTTCTAAAATGTGCTCAGAAAACAGAAATGATCCTGAATCATATTTTATTTATTTAATCAAAGCAAATATAAAATCTTAAAAATGAATCAAATGTCCCAAAAATATTCTTAAAATATGTGAGAAAAGAAATTTATCCAAAAATATTGAAGAAAATTTCCTAAAACTTTGAATGAAATTTAAGAGAAAAAACCAAACAAAGAGATGTTCAGCAGATGTGTCTAAGATGTGAGAACAAAGTCCAGCAAAAGATTCAAATAGAATCAAAAAAAGTCCCAGAAATGACCTGAAAATATGAAAAGATCAAAATAATGTTGAAGAAAAACGGACAAGATGTGTCACAAATAAAATCATAGAAAAAATCTCTAAAATATTCAGAAAATATAGAAAATCTGAACATTCACCAAAAAATAAAGTCAGATAAAAATGTAAAAAGGCTCAATATAAATATATATAAAATATATGATTAAAATGTGAATTAAATCACTCCTAAATATCAGAATCAGACACAACATACAAGGAATGAGCAACAGGAAAATAACAAATAAAGTAAAATAACAAAAATATAAAATATAAAAAATATAATATAGATATTAAAATACATAATATACAAATTTAATGTAAAATTTTAAAAATATAATTTAAACTACAAAATATATAAAATATAAATATCTAATATAAAATCTGAAAACATGTATAAAAATGATATAAAAATATAAAATAAAGGTTATAAAAATAGAAAATGTTCATAACTGTTTATAATCTGATCATAAATCAGTCGCAGGAACCAAAGCACGACTTTTATAAAATATATTTTTATACTTTTAATTTTCTGTATTCGTTCTTTGAAGTAAACGAACATCTTTAATCCTCGTTAATCTGCAGCTGCAGCAGCAGAACGTCACCTAGAACTTTTCTGTTCTTCAAATAAACTGAAGAGAATCAAATTAAAACAGATAAAACACGAGGCTTCAGCGTTTGGCCACCAGGAGGCGCCACACGAACTAAATCACAGGAAACCTGTGAGCAGCTTCTCTCTGAACACACATCACATCAGTCATCACAGTGTTTCTCAACCCGTGGTTCAGGGACCAGAACGGGTCCGTCGCTCACGTCTGCAGCTCCTTTAAATAAATAAAAAATAAAAACGATCTTCTGTGTTTGAATCCTGATTAAAGGTGATTTTAGTTTTTAAGTTTGTGTTGAATTCTTTCCGTCTCGTCGTCTTTATGATGAAAAAGAATCAAACTTGAGCGAAACAACGTAAAGATTCACGTCACACCACAAAACACGTCTTTATTGGTGCAGGAACATAAACACAATAAAATACATAAAACTTTATATCTACACACATGTATAAATAAATATAAAGTAACATCGCGGCAACACAAACGTCTCCAGAATAACAGAAAATAACCTCTGATTTAAAAACAAAAAAAGAACCTTTCCATCACTGAAACACTCCAGAGCCCTGAGTTCACATGTTTTGTGTGTTTTGTTGGATTTTAAAAAGTTTCAGAGAATATTTACGTCTGAAAACAATGAAAATGCAAATAAGTAAAGTTGTAATAGAAATAAACGTCTGAAAACGGCATAAAAACACATTATTAGTTCAATATAAAAAGCAAAAAATGTCAAAACAACAAAAATCTACATTTAATTTAAGATTTTTTAGTATTTTTTATGTGTAACTTTAAATAAAAATCTAAATTAAACCAGTTTGCCTCTAAAACTGCTGATATAAACGAACATTTCTCATCAAAACTACAACAATAATTTTTTTTTTCTCAAATTTCAAGAACCTGCTGTTAGTTTTATGTCGTATCAAAGGTAATACGAGCTTCTACATTTAACTTTACACACAAATCTTGTATATTTTCTAGATCTTTGAAGCTAAATAAGTGTTCAGCTACAAAATGAATAGATTAAATATTTAAGTGATGTGACATTAAACCATTAAACAGCTGCTCCTGATTATAATCACAGTCATATTTGTAAAAACAGTTCAAATGTCAAGAATCTGCTGCTAGTTTATATGAGTCTAATATCAACATTTCTGTTTAACTTTTGACAGATTTTTTAGCCTAATTAAGTTTAAACACCTTTAAAACGAACAAACCAGAAGATTTTATCTCCATTTCTGCGTCTGTTTTGAAAATTCAGACAAAAATCTGTTTAATTTGCAGGAAAAAATCCGCAAAATTCTCATTTTTGTTCCTCCAGTGAAGGTCGAAGCTTCCTCAGGTGAGTTCTCTGGTGGGTTCTGGTCCTCTGACGAGTCTTTACCAGAATAATCCGTGAAGCTGGAGGTCCGGCTGCAGCGACTCACCTCCAAACTGAGGTCGTATCATACCCATGCTCCTCACAGCTCACAGCCTGGTTATGATACAGCCCCTGCTCTGGAGGTCACCATCACTCCTTCACCTTCCTTCTTCTGCCGTCGGAGCTCCAGGAGGAACCTCAGGAGATGTTGGTCCTGAGAGCAGAGGAGCAGAAGCTCTGCCTCCAGCCGAGCCCGGCCCAGTAGGAACCAGCGCCACCAGTTCGCCTCTCTGCCTCTAATCTGCTCCTCTGTCGGGGTTTTGAGGATTTGCGGGATTGAGGAGGATGAAGCCGCTCAGGTAAATCTGAAACATCCGGATTAGACGAAGCCACGGACACGAAAACAAAAGGTTCTTAGTGGATTTCGCTCCAAGGCCACCTGCTGCTGCCGCTGAGCCCTTCAGAGGGACCGGTACCGCGTTATCCAATCAGGCCCGGCGGCGAGTTCTGACTCCAAAGAATCTCACAACAAACCCAAATTCTGTTCAATGATTTTTAATGTTAATGTGAAGAAAAATAAAATGATTAAAAAAAGAGTTCAGGTTCAACAGAGCAGCAATAAAACGATAAATAAAAGATTCAAACATCAAATCAAGAGATTTAATATTAAAACACTGTTCTGGTGTGAAAATGACAGAAAAATAAATGAAATTAAAAAAAATTATGAAATAAAATATTACATTAAATATAATAAAAAAAAATTAAAATATAACAAACAAGATATAAAAAAACAGAATAAAATAATAAATAAAACAATATAGCATAAGACTGAATAAAAATCCTGAATATAATTAAAATAATGGAAATAATAAATCTAGGAGGCAAAATAACATAAAAAATAAAACAATTTAAAAAACAAAAAGCAGCTTTTTTAATGTCTTTATGTTTTTTATTATTATTTCATTCAGTTAAGCTGAAAATGAATCTCGTTCATGTTTAAAATAATAAGAAATAACGGCCCCAGTCTTTATTATATTCATGTAAAGTTGTTTTATAAACAGTTTGTTGGGTTTTTAAACTCATATTTAAATGATTCACTGCAGTTTAAACGTGTCGACTCGCAGCAATAATCTGTGTTTTGCACTGACTTGACTGTTGAAGTGTCGGCAGTGAGTTCAGGATAAAACTGATTTAGTTCCTTCATGACGTCGTTAAATCACCGAGCTGCAGGATTTAAAGCTTTAGTTCTACCCAGAGTCAAACTGTGACATGAAGACGAGTCAAAGGTGGTTAAAAAACAGCACAAACACGTTAATAAAAGCTTCAGCATCAGATAAAAACTGGACAGAATCAGAATGAAAACATTTAGAACCAGACAAGCTGGATCAGAACCGAGTCTGAAGCTTAAATTAAAACTAATTAAAACACCTTCAACTGGAGACGAGAAGCTGATTCGTCCAACTTCAGGTCGTTTGTTGAGACGGGAAATTAAAACAGTTTGTAGTTCAATTAAAACACCAGATAATAGAATTAAAAGCAGCTCACTTGTGCACGCGACTGCAATTGACTGAATTAGTTGATTTAAATATAAATTTTAGAGGAAGAAACTTCATAAAACAGGTTCGATCACTTCAACTTTCTTCACCTGCATGTCAGGATTTATTTAACCGACTTAACCTGTTTTTTAAAGCTGATGTTATAATGAACTGATGAATGAAAATATGAATGAAATGTGAAAAATGTAAATCATATTTTGGTCATAAATACGATGCTGAACTGCATAAAACGGAGAAATATCAAAAATAAAAGTAGTTTCAGTCGTCTGATTTCTGGAGGTTTGTCAACTTAAAAACTTTTTAAAATGTTCAAAAAAAAAAATATGATCAGATTGAAAAATATCCCTGAAAATGTCCCAAAATATTACAATGTTTGAAAATTATAAATTCATATTAAATATATATAAATAGAAAATATTTTAAAAACAACAACAACAACAAAAAATCCGCTAAAGGTAAAAAAAGAGAAAAGTTTTCAAACTTAGTTCGATGTGATGAACATTTGAGAACATTTTGTTAAAAAGGAATAAAAATATTTTTTACAAAAGTTGCAAGAAATATTCCAAAAACTTCTACAAAATACTAAAACATTTTTTCTAATGAAAGAAAAATGTTAAAAAAATATTTATAAAATGTGGGGAAAAAAAACTCCCACATAGAAAAGAAAAATGAACCAAAAATATTTCATAAAACATGAGAAAAAAATTCTATAAAATACCTACAATGTTAAAAAAAAAAAAAACTAAAATATGCACAAAAAAAACCCAAACAAAAAAACATGATTACACTAAAAATCAAAAAATGCCCCTAAAATATGACTGAAATGTTCTAAAAATAGAAGAAAAAATATAAATATAAGAAAAACTGGGAAAACAGTCACACAAATATATTTTAGAAATGTCTGAAACATTGCCCCAAAATATTCATAAAATGTAGGATTTAATTTTTTTTTTTTACCAACTACTGAAGGAAAATTAACCAAAACAGTAACTGAAACACAAGAAAAAAAAAATCTATCAAATGCTCTCAAAATGTGGAGTAAAAACAAGATGAACTGCTTTGTGTTCATAATGATGGTAATTAGGTGAGACTTAAAGTTTCCTTCAACACTAGTTGGAACAACTGAACGAGGACGTAATCAGCTTAAAACCTGTGTTTATGCAACGAATCATCAAATAATTAAAAATAGCTTCGACTGTGAGTGAAGGTAGTTTGTTGGTTTCAGTAGACGTCGTCTTTTAGGGTCTTAATGTGCTGATTGAAGTTTTACCTGAAGCTGAAGGTGTGTCAGTGCTTTGTGTTGGCTAACGGGCTAACGGGCTAACGGGACGTTTCAGTTCAGTGAATAAAGTCTGAAACATTAAAGGCATCTTCAGAACTCGTCTTTAGTTCTTCTTCTGTCTGAAACATTCAGTCCAACTCGTTTCGCTGTTTAATTTTTCACGTTTGGAAACGACCAAAACGAGTTAAAATGAAAAGTGTGTTGCGTGAAGGGCAGCTTTCCAAGTGTGCGGCTTAGCGTCCGGCTAAAACGCCTCGATCCTCTTCCAACGGGGGAATTGGAGCGGAGATCAGGACAGATTTCCCTCAGGATTGCAGAAAGCTGAAAATCTTGTTAAAGTCTGTTTTAAGACGTTCGACCTGATATCGGCCGAAAGTTTACCGAAGCAGCTCAGAGTCGAGTGTAAGTGGTTTACGAGCGTATATAAAGCGGCTCGGCCGACCGGCAGCAGCAGAAACTCAGGGTCACCATGGGGAAACACTTCCACCTGTACGAGAACATCTCCAAAGTGGACCCCTTCGAGGGGCCGCAGTACTACCTGGCCCCGACGTGGGCCTTCCACCTGCAGGCCATCTTCATGGGCTTCGTCTTCTTCGTCGGAACGCCTCTAAACTTGGTCGTCCTGCTCGCCGTCGCCAAGTACAAGAAGCTGCGAGTTCCCCTCAACTACATCCTGGTGAACATCACCTTCGCCGGCTTCATCTTCGTCACCTTCTCCGTCAGCCAGGTGTTCGTGTCCAGCCTGAGGGGCTACTACTTCCTGGGCTACACCATGTGCGCTCTGGAGTCCGCCGTCGGGTCCATCGCAGGTAAACACGACGACAGGCCGGACAGGTGAGCGAACGTGAGGGTAGATGTGTGGATGAAACCTGTTGTCCTTCTGCTCCTCAGGTCTGGTGACGGCCTGGTCGCTGGCGGCGCTGTCCTTCGAGAGATACCTGGTCATCTGCAAACCCTTCGGCGCCTTTAAGTTCGACTCCAACCACGCGATGGCCGCCGTCGTCATCACGTGGATCATTGGAATTTTCTGCGCAACGCCGCCGTTCTGGGGCTGGAGCAGGTAAGCCGGAGGACGAGAACCTGACAGAACTCCTTCATGTTGGGAACACGGAACTAGATCATCCAGTTTGAGTGGCCCGGTTGTGTCGACATCACTGGTTTCAGTCGACCCAGCTACGATTTTTTAGTTCTCCAAGTGTTCTTAGAAAGTTCTGCAAACTATTGGTGGGATAACGTTCTCTAAAAACTTTCTTAAAACATTTTCCCAATTTTGCATTGGATGTCTTTCATTTGTTTTGATGGAACACCGCGGGAGAACGTTCTGTCATGTGTTCCCTCAACAACACTCCCAAAACATTCTCAGTTAACACATCATGTTGCAATAACATCTTTTCAGGAACGTTCTGTTGTCTGAGTGACATCCGGAAAATGCTTTTTAAAAGTTTGTTTGAGAACATTCTTGACCCTGACATTGTTCTCTAAACGTCCCCTGAATGTTCCAATAAAACGTTCCTTCTTGGTTAACTTTTAACCTCGTCGGAACATCATTCAGAATAAGAAACGTCATTCAGACGTTCTTCGAAAATTAGATGAAAATGTTTTCTTGAAAACATTGTTAGAACGTGTAGGTAACATTAGCCGGGGTTCTGAGAACGTTCCCTGCTCGTTGGGACTCCATTTGAGCAGCACATGCTAAAAAAAACAACAACAAATAAACAACAACACCGACAGAACCAGAACCAGAACCAGAACCAGACGTCTGCCTCGACTGGTCGGAGGGAACATAAACCACCAAAGCAGAACGATTCATCTGAAACTGTACCTAACATAGATAGAACAGGTGGTTCTGACTGGTTCTGTGGTTCCAGGTACATCCCCGAGGGTCTGGGCTGCTCCTGCGGACCCGACTGGTACACCCACAACGAGGAGTACCGCTGCACCTCCTACGTCTACTTCCTGATGATCACCTGCTTCATCTCGCCGCTGACCATCATCATCTTCTCCTACTCCCAGCTCCTGGGAGCGCTGAGAGCTGTGAGTAACAACGCCTCTCTCAGAAAGTTCTCTAAGGTTCCACTGAGGTTACCAGCAGAACGTTTACTTGTTTTCTTTTAGTTACCAGAAGTAGTAACTGCTATAAGCTAATTAAAGATGTTCTATAAATGTTGAGTGGGAACGCTGTGACATCCCTACGTTCTCATGAGGGCGTTCTTTTTTGTTATCATGGAACATTTTGAGAACGTCTCGTAGGTTCTATGAGGTGTTCCCTCGACAACATCCACAAAACATCCTGGTAACGTTGCAGCCTGGACGTTCCACCTTCGTTAATGGACAGGAACGTCCCAAAACGATGTTCATCTTCAAAACGTTGTTTGAATGTTGGCTTGAGAACATCTTTTCTTTGTGACCTTTGGGGAAACGTTTTACAGAAAAACGTTCTATAAGCGTTCCTCATTGACGTCCCACAAAATGTTCCTTTAAAGTTAAAATAACATTGCAGCATCAGCATTCAGAGGATGTTGTCAGGAAGAGACGTTCTCAGTGCAACGTTTGGAGAACGTTTTCGAATGACAGGACGTTATTTATAAC
This sequence comes from Stegastes partitus, assembly GCF_000690725.1. Classification (NCBI taxonomy): domain Eukaryota; kingdom Metazoa; phylum Chordata; class Actinopteri; family Pomacentridae; genus Stegastes; species Stegastes partitus. The sequence goes on along the minus strand of NW_007578677.1, from coordinate 114,065 downwards.
ATGTTGTAATGTGAAGGTTGAAGCATTCTGGCAGCCGTGTTCTGAGGACGTTCTAGAGACGTTGTTAAAGGAACACATTATTGAATCGACAAAACGCTCCCACAGCGTTTCCACAATGTTATACGACAACAAAAGGTTGTCAGAGCAACAATGTCGTCGCCGAACATTTTTACAACACCTTTAGTTACTCCACCTTTGAGAAGAACATTCTGACAACCGAAAGAAAACATTAGTAGAACTTTAGCAGAACTTTTTCAGAACAGAAACGTTCCGACAGTAAAGCGGTTGGATTTAGCTCAAGCTCTGCTCCGTCCGTCCTGCAGGTGGCCGCCCAGCAGACGGAGTCCGTCTCCACCCAGAAGGCTGAGAAGGAGGTGTCCAGGATGATCATCGTGATGGTGGGCTCCTTCGTCACCTGCTACGGCCCCTACGCCGCCTGCGCCCTCTGGTTCTCCTTCAGCGCCGACGAGAACAAGGACTACCGGCTGGTCACCATCCCGGCCTTCTTCTCCAAGAGCGCCTGCGTCTACAACCCGCTCATCTACGCCTTCATGAACAAACAGGTGAGCGGCTTCGGCCTCTGATCGCCGGCTTTGGTCCGTTAACCTCCTCAGGAAGCTAAATCCTGAACAAAGCCGCTTAAACGCCGACCGGCTCGTTGGATGAGCCGGAACCAGATCACAGGATCACAGGACGGAGATCTGATCTGATTTATATGCAGGAAAACAGTTTAATGAATAAAACAGAACAAATGAGTGTCTGTACAGGTGGAGAACGTTCAGCTTTGGCCTGTTTTCTGTTCATGTTTTGTTGTGATTTCATCCATAATTTAACATAACGAGGATAAAATAAAATCCTTTTAAACAACAGATGATTTAATGACGCTTCAGCTGATTTACATAAAGAAAAAAAAACGTAATTTTACAATCACATGTTGTCAAAAAATTAATTTCTATTTATAAAAATATAAAAAAATAAAACAACACCAATGTCTGATGAGGACATCAGGTACAGTTTGGGCCTTTTCTTACTTATTTATTTTTTAATCTTTGCTCGATACCGTCTGTAGTTTAACGTAGAAGAAAAGATTTGTAAAGAAAAATTTTTTGCAAAAGTTTTCAATCCTTAAAATGCACATTTTGTCTTTAAAATAACAGCTGATGTCTGTGAAATAATAGTTTTGGCTGATTTAAATTCAGTAAAACTGTAAATTTTAATGTCTAAATTAATAGTTTTTATTATTTAAGTTATGATATGCGACTTAAAATCAGTTAAATCATGATTTGCTGCTGTTTAATTGTTAATAAATGCATTTTTTCTTTCATATAACAGTAAATATTTGTCAAAAATAATGTTTTTTTCCAGATTGAAACAGTAAAAACACTGAAACAATCTGTGTGAATGAAACTTTATGAGGCGTAACTGAAGGCCTCAGACACTCAGTGAAGCGGTGATGTGTTGACGCTGAACCCGTTTCTTCCTCCTCAGTTCAACGCCTGCATCATGGAGATGGTGTTCGGCAAGAAGATGGACGAATCGTCTGAAGTGTCCTCAAAGACGGAGACGTCTTCGGTCTCCACAGCGTCTTAATGTTTGGAGCCGAAACACCACAAAGGACATTTGTTTCCATAAAGGACTTTTCCGGGCTCAAGAGTCGGAGACACGAAACTCTGTGAGAGCTCAGAAAAAGATTTATGACAAACCGTGTAAATACAGTTTATACTCAGAACCGAGAGTCCGAGTCCAGCCGAGCGCTATTCTACGTAGAACATGTTTGTTAAGATAAAAGGCAACGAAAAAACCCAATAAAAATGTCTTCAACCGTTTGTCTGTCCTCGCTTCAGTCGTGGTGCCGCTGAAGAACCAGCAGAACCGAGTCTTAAAGAACCCGTTTACACAGAACCAACCAGCTGACAGGAAACGTTCCCACAACGCTGGACACCAGAACCTACGAGCTCTAGTAAAGAAAACGTTTTGATCATTTCCAAGAACGTTCACATTAAGTTAGTATAACGTTCTGAGGATGTTGGCAGGAACACAGATTATGTTCCACGACAACAAAGCAGGAACGTTCTTGAGCCAACGTTCAAAACACGTTTACAAAATGTTCCCGTACTTTGATATGTTAATAATGTTCTGAGGATGTTTTAGGGATGACGTCGAGGGAACAAACTGTAGAACGTTCTTCTACAAAACATTCTCACAATGTTCCGTCAGAAGAACGTTCTCAAACCGACATTTAAAAAATGTTTTCAGATGAGAGAATGTTTTTGACAGAACGTTCCTGTAACGTGACACGTTAGAGGTGGATCATGGAACATTCTTCTGTGAAACGTTTTCATAATGATGACAAAGGGAACGTTCACAGAATGTTCTTTATAAGACGTTCTTGCAGTGCGACACAACAAAGATGGAACAACCTTCCTACAACGTTCTGAGGAACACACACGTTCTCGCATAAAACAATCACTCTGGCAACAAAAAACGTTCTCTACAAAACATTCAAAAAATGTTTTCCAGATGTTACAGCGTCCTCAGATGACAGAACGTTTTTATACAGAACGTTTAATAACGTTCCTGTAATGGGATGCATTAACAGTAGAACAGTCAGCCTCTTTGTTGATGGAATGTTAATAAGACGTTCTTTTATGAACACTTCCACAATGATAACGAAGGAACTGTGTAACATTCAGAAAATGTTTTCGAGATGTTATCGAGAGGTTGGATGACAGAACGTTCACAATACAGAGTCTATAAAACGTTGCCACAACGTTACATGATAAAAACAGAGGAACGTGTTCAGTGCACATTCGAGGTCTCACAATGTTCCCACCAAACGTTTTTAGAACATCTTGTGTCATCCTGGCTAAAAGACGAACATTCTGGGAACGGAAAGAAAACTTCCTGCTGAACAGATGAGCAGAACTTTGCAGAACTTTTTCCGAAAGTTCTATCTGGGAACTCGGAGAACGTTCCCAAAGCGATGATCTCACCTGTTGCCATTTAAAACATCGATTAACTGACTGATGCAGAACCTTCGTGAGGTGACATAAAAACGTTAACTTAACGTTGTGGAATTTAAACTTGAATTTATGCGATTTTAAACTAAATTCAAGTCGAGGGAACTTATTGAAATAAACATCAAAACGTCACCTTGAGCTGAAGAAGTCTCCACTTTTATCTTTACGTTAATGAAACGTTTGACTTTGACTGTAGAGGAAACGTTTCTTCAACTCAACGCAGTTTGTTGGTTGAACAGAATTTCATTAGAAATCATCCAACAAAAAAAAAAAAAGATGCAAACTGTTGTGCTTTTTTTTCTTTTGGTTTTGTTTAGTGCATCGGCTCATATCAGGGATTGTCTAGAAAAAATAAACCTTCTACAAAATATTAAAGCTTTGCTCCAAATACTGTTTTAGTTTGGTTTTTTTTAAAGTTTGGCGAGTTTTCTTTCTGATTAATGAGTCACAATAAACCACGTTTTACCCAAATGATGAACAGAAATGACAGAAACAAGTGCAAAACCAAACCGAAGTCTTAAAAAATGGACGAAATATAAAACAAAATCCTCAAATTGGACGTTTTACAAAAAGCAGAACCCGACCAGAACCCGACAGAAACACAAGTCTTCAAGTTTAACCTCAAAACAAACGGCAATTTTTTTTCTTTTCTGGAGGTTTACAAAATAAATTACTCTCCAAAAACGAGCTAAAAAAAATTCCTGTTTTGTTTTTTTAAATCTAAAACTCGTCGTGCCGCAGTAACGCCTCCCCGAAGTCCGTCACCTGACTCCCAACAAACACGTCGTACTTGTCCACGATCTCCTTCTTGCTCAGTTTTCCGTCCTGAATAAAGGAAAACAAAATAAAAAGCAGGAGAAACATCATCATTAACAACAAAAAAACACAACAAAGCAGCTAAAAACTCCTCCACACAACTATAAAGTTCAATCTGACTCATAATCCGCAAAAGAAATGCTAATTTGTTGTTTTAACACTTTAGTTTTACACAAATTAAACAAAAAAAAGATGCTACTTTATAATCAGGGGGCCTCACAGGAGCTTTTGAGTTCATTTGGTTCCTTTTGGACAAAACCACACGAGCAGATTCCCTTCGTTTTCATTCTTTATGCTAAGCTACGCTAACTAGCTTCTGGCTGTAGCTTCCTATTTAGCGTGGACGAACTGGTACCAGGTGGAAGAAACACAATGTGAGTAAATGTCGGCATAGAAATAATCTAACGATGTGTTTCCCACCTTGTTGGCGTCGGACTCGTGCAGCAGGTGTTTGGCTTCGGCCTCGGCGTGGTCGTAGTCGGCCGGGAGGATCCAGTCCAGGGTTTCCTCTCGGTCCATCTTCCCGTCGTTGTTCTTGTCCCTGAACTCTGCAAACTGCTGACGTTCTGTCGCCACCCAGTCCGGTTCCTCCTCGCCGTCCTCGGCCGTGTACATGTCGCCTGCAGAAAGAAGTCAAAAAGAAAAGAAACACTTCAAAACGTGTCCTCGGCTCGTTTATTTACTCTCAAGGCGCCGCTGGACGGAGCTTCAAAGGTAGAATCTGTCGGTAAATGCGTTCTGCTGGACGGCAGGACTTCCACAATGTTGACTCCAGATGTGAGACGACATGGAAGCTGACTGAGAAGATGATTTCAAATGAAGCTGCAAAACCTCTGTGACTATAATCTGTAGAAGTGCTGCCCCCTGCTGGCTGGACTGGGTCTCAGTCAGCACCAGTTCGGCAGCTGATCCTTACAATACAGGTGCTGTTCTCCTGTCCTGCCTTCAGTCTTTAAACTAAGTTTAGTCCCACAAAGTCAGGACATTCAGTGGAGAGGTCCAGGTCCTTGAAGTCCACAGAGGAGGGTCCAGATTGATCACTTTAATGGACTTTTTCCATCATTTCTGAGCCTCAGAACTTCATCAGAACAGCAGATAGACACATGACATTTAGGAGGAAGAACACATCTGGGTTCTGCTAGAACCTGACACCAGATCAGTTCTACATCCATCCAGGTGTCTCAGTCTGAACACTGGACCTGGTTCTGTTTGTTTTCTCTAGAACCAACTTGGACCCCCCTCTATGGACTTTGAGGACCTTGAACTGTCTTTATAGGTTCCGTTGTATAAAGTTAAGAAGAATACCTACCGACAACTGTAGAGACCATTAATATCTTAATAACTCAGTACTCCAATAGAAATAGTCTATCTGCGGTACTGATGAAGTTCTGAGGCTCAGAAATGATGGAAAAAGTCCATTAAAGTGATCAATCTGGACCCTCCTCTGTGGACTTCAAGGACCTGGACCTCTGGAACATTCACAGTCTGAAGGTAGAACTTTAAATGTCTGATCCGAGTCCAACGAGTTACTCTGAAGTCGCATCTTAAAGCTGATTTAAATAGAAAATAACGATAATGCAGGTTTTTTTTACCGATGTATTCTTTGAGGTCGATGAAACCGTCTCCGTTCTTGTCGATGTCCTCGATTGTTTCCTGTGAAAGTGAGCAGACGGTTAAAAATCAAACAGGAAGTACCTTTTCATTACTGTACGACAGTTTTGACTTGAACACCTTTCATCTTCTCCTGGTTCTCCTGACGTTGTTCTCACCTGAACCACGACGTCCTTCATGTAGTCGTGATCTTCAGGGTGAAGGAACGCCGTGAACTCCTGTTTGTCTGCGATCAGGTCTTCGTTCCTGTCGGCGACTTTGAAGCGTCTCTCGTCCCTCGCCATCATGAGCATGTAGTTGTACTCCGAGTCCGCCTGAGGGTCATCTGAAGGAGAACCAATCGGAGAACCGATCAGAGAACCGCTCTGCTGATCGGTAATCTCAGAATAACATTTTTTAAGTGGTTCTTCTGAAGGTGCCCTCCCCACCTGAAGAACTAGTTTTTCACCTACTTTAGGTGGTTCTTTAGAACGTTCTGCATTGTTCTTAGGTTTGGCAGCAGGTACCAGCATTAAGCTGGAGCTGAAACTAAAGACTATTTTCATCCTGAATGAAAACATCAGAAAGCAGTGAGAGATGTTCCTCACAACGTCCTGTAAGTGAAGAATCCCCTTATTCAGTGGAAGGTTCTTCACGTACTTTTTATGTTTTTAAAGGGTTCTTTATGTTTTTTGGAGTTCTTTGGTTTGGTGGCAGGTAACGGCATCGAATCCATCTCTTATGTTCTGTACTGAACCAAGTGGGCCCATAAAGAACGATCCTGAGAATAGTCCTAAAGAACCCATGTCTGATCAACTTCTTTAGAGGGTTATTTATGGTGCCTGTTGATGGTTCTCTGAGGGAGTTTTGACGACTGTTTTCAGGGATGGTTCTGTAGATAACCTCCTACTGAAAGGTTCTTTGTTTAACCAAAGCGGTTCTTCTAGGGCATCACTGTGGGAGCCATGTTTGGTTCTACCTGAGCTCCACCGAGACCCGGTGGGAACAGAGTGCGTTCATGTTCTCACCCAGATAACTGCCGTAGGTGACGTTCTTGTACTCCTCCCAGCTGATCTGGCCGTCGCCGTTCAGGTCGAAGTCCGTCCACTGATGTTCCACGCTGTCGAAAATGTGCTTCTTCTGAGCGTTCTTGATCCAAACCTTCAGCTCCTCCTCGGACACGAAACCGTCCTGATCGCTGTCGATCTTATCCACGATGATGCTGCAGACAAACGGAGACGTTAGCGAAGGTTTGTTTTATCGCTGTTCTGGTTCCACGCTGAGAACGTTCCCCTGAACCCTGAACGGAAATGTTTAATCTAATTGTGTTTGTCAGCTGATGGAGTTTCTCCTGAACTCACCCGAGCCTCCGTTTGCTCTCCTCTGGTGGAAGATGGTCGAAGGTTTTGGCCTCATCTTGACCCAGAAAGGCTTCGTGGTCGTAGTCGTTGTTCTTGTCGTCGTTGTGTTCCAGGTTGCTCAGAGGTTCCTCGTGATGGACGCGGGTTTTCTTCTCGGTGGGTTTGCTGCTGCCGTAGACGACGCAGAGGACGAAACACATCAGCATCGGACGGATCATCCTGAAAGACTGACAGAAAACAACAAAGTCAAACACCCGAAGCTGCTTCATCGAAGGGTTTAAACTTTTCTGAGCCGAACTGAACACAGACTGAATTAATGTTCATCAGTCGTGTAGAATAACCATAAAGACAGTTTTAGGGTTTCTGACGTTTCACTTTTTACTGCACAACTTTCATCTGACAGCTGAAGTTATATGAAGATCATACAAAAAAAGGCAGTTAATAAAGTCTGAATGTTTGTTCTAGTTTAAATCTGGAAGTATTTAAAGTCACATCAACCAGTTAAAACATTAAAGAACAAACTTGTCACTTGTGCATAGGACAAATTCTATTTTAGAATTTTTCTGACTTGCAACCTAAATGCTAGCTAACAAGAACAGCGATTGCTTTTTTTTTTTTTTTTGTAGCTAGCTAGTGCTACAGCAAGCTAGTAATGCCTTACGATATTAGCTTTAGCTTTAGCTATCTAACTAGCTGGTGTTACAGCAAGCTAATTAGCCTAGCACTGTTAGCTTATCAGAAAATCAGTCAATTATTTAAGTAGTGCTACATTAAAAGCAGAATCAGTGGCTAGTTGTTTAGTTAGCTGGTGCTACAGCATGCTAATACGGCCTGAAACTATTAGCCTTATGTCAAGCAAGCTAGTTAGTTAGGTAGTGCTACAGCAAGTTAATGTAGCATGATGTTATCAGCATAACATTAAAGCTAGCTATTTACCTAGCTAGTGAAACAGCAAGCTAATACAGTGCAACGTTATCAGAGAAACAATAAAGCTAGCTATTTACCTAGCTCGTGTTACAGCAAGCCAATATAGTATAATGTTATCAGAGAAACAACAAAGTTAGCTATTTACCTAGCTAGTGTTACAGCAAGCCAATATAGTATAATGTTACCGGAGAAACAACAAAGTTAACTATTTACCTAGCTCGTGTTACAGAAAGCTAATACAGCATAATGTTACCAGAGAAACAATGAAGTTAGCAATTTACCTAGCTAGTGCTACAGCAAGTGAATGTTGCCTAACACTAGCTTAACATAAAGTCAGCTATTTAAGTAGCTAGTGCTACAGCAAGCTAATAGAGCACAATGTCTTTAGCATAGCATAGTCAGTTAGCTCACGCCCCCGCGAACTAATATAGTATAATGTTACTGACATATTTACGTTATTCACTTAACATAAAGTCAGCTAGTTAGCCTTCAAATAGATAATAGTTGTTTTAAAGTGCTGGTTGGCTTTTGTTCTTGCATTAAATGTAAATAAAATATTGAATTTCCCTTCTGGGATAAATAAAGTATTTTTTTCATTTCAGATGATCATGACTTTAAATTCCAGAATCGCAGACCACAGGCTGTTTTTTTTTTTTGTTTATTTCACATATTACAGAAAAGTATTTCTAATGTTTTGGCAGAATGAACGGACAGCCCTTCATATGACTGTCGTGTCAACAGTAGAGACACTTTGAACACGTTTGTTGATGAGAAGCTGCTGTTCTGTTGACACGTTTCATCATCTGACCTCAGATCTGTTTCCTGTCATGTCATCAGACCAGTAGAACCAGAATGAAGCTCCAGAAAAAGGTCTGAGATGAAACCACAGGTCATGTGATGGTCATTAGAACCTGAACCGGGTGTGTCTGGTCTGGGTTTTAGCTCCTGCTGATCCACAGGTTGACCGTCCTGTTCCTCCAGGTGTTTAAATCACTGAATCTTCACACGTTCTGACCACAAACCAAAGTGTCTCCTGATAACTGACACGTTCATGACAACTCAGAGGCTGTTTGCTGTCTGTAGAGATAAACTGGATTAAATTAAGGTTTATATCTTTCTTTTTTCTCTCTCTCTCCATTTTAAATGCACTCTCTGAAACACACCGCCTGTGGACGGAGTTTGTATTTGTTGTTGCTTCACTGCCTCCATCCTGCCGCCTGATTATTGATTATTGATCATCAGCAGCTGATCCTCATCCCTCTGACCATGTTTGGTCAAAACCCTGAACTCCGCACTAACGAACCAACAAACCGCATTTAAAGCTGCGGATTCGCCGCAAACCGCACCGACGCACTCACCTGTGAACGTGCTGCTCGTGCACCTGGCGGCGGGTCCCGGTGTGTCTCCGGTGCTCTTCGTGCTCACTGACTCTTCTGGCTCCGCTCGCCGACCATCACACACTCCGGCCCCGCAGTCCGGTTTCCGTCCGGCCGCCCGTGATGCAGCCAATCAGGAGCCGTCCGGAACTCTTCTCCCGATCTGATTGGTCCACTTCAGCAAGGCGCCCAGCGTTCGGGCGGGTACGTCAGAGAGAGCCGTCATCGCACCGCTTCTCATTGGCTGTTTCCTACGCGTGGACCAATGAGCGAGTCGGCGGTGAGAAAAGTAACAGCGATGCTGCCACGTCCTCAAACACTGAAGCAACAACAGACCGGAGACAACAAAGACAACACAGGAGTTTACATCAGCAACAAGGAGGAGGCTTCAGGCAGAACACTGAGAGCTCATTAAATAAGGCTGGGCTGCTAATTATGACATTAAATATAAAATCTGAAAAGAAGCCGGTTATTAGGATTAAAAATAACTCGGTCTTTGGCTTCAAACGCTGATGTTTCCCCGATTCTAACTGCTACAGAAATGTTGGAGAAAACCACAACAAAAAATGATGTCTATATACTTTTTAAAAAGCAGTTTGATTTCTGTTAATTTAGTTCATTCAGAACTGATGGTCTGAAAAATGTTATATTTTTTACAATGACTCAAAATTTCTGATGTAAAAATAAAATAAAATCACAAATCAACAGGATGAAACCTGCAATGAGGAGGAATTTAAAGCAGCTATTAGTCTAAATCTGATTTAAAAATGGTTCACAGAAGTTCTTCAAAACAAAAAAAGTCTGCATCGAAAACAATAAGACATGCTGCTGTTATTTTGTTTTCAGTCACTAATTGTTCTGATCAGTATTAGTCCTGATCTCTCTGTTTACATCATGCCATTGTTGTTTTTATTTTATTTTTAATTATTGAAAAATGATAATATACAGAAATAATTTCCTATACAATAAGAGCAAAGTGGATTATTAATAATGATCACTCTGGGATGAGCCTGTAATCAACACCAGCACAGATTTTAAAAACATTATTTAGTTTTTTGTAGTGTTTGTTAATAAAAACTCACACTGAGGACGTAATACAACAAATGTCAATTAAAACAAAATACACAAACTGTTATTATATTCATATAAACCGATACCTGATGCTGCTGTTGTTTATGAAAATCACATTTAAAAAGTATTTTCTATTTAATAAACGCAAAGAGGGATTTTAATTAATTTTTAAAAGCATTATCACAATGTGGGATGTGAACATTAATTCTGATGCATTACTACCTTTTTTTAACAGAATAAGATAAAACATTTCACATGATGATTTACAGTCCATGTAAAATGTTCTCGTTGTTTTTTCCTTCTGATTGGCCCCGAAACACGCGTCCATCAGGAGAATGATCAGTTATTATCAGATTAGAAATGTTTACTGGGATGTAATTCCTGACTTGTAGGTACCTGAAGAAATGAGAAGAGTCCAATGACTGGGTTTAGGGCTGAACCAGGACTTTTCTCTACAATAGCAGCATCTTGTCAAGTTCTGGAGACGTATTCCAGCCAAGACACGACTTTCTGTTCACGTACTTCCAGTGTAAAAAGGTTTACGAGTGTGAAGGAGGAACTTTTCAAAATGTTGTCTGATGAAAGCCGAGGTGACAGAAACGTGGTTCTACGACTGAAAACATTCGATGCTCACAGGTTCACATCCAGGAAACACCGACAGCTCCTCACAACTATCTTCAAATATTAATAAAACGTCTGTTTATCTTGTAAAATGTCTAAAAATATGAATTAAATGCCTCAAAACAAACAAAAAAGCGTTCAAAAAAAACTGACAGGGAAATGGGTCAGTAACAAACAAAACCCAGCTGCTGTTTCATTAGTTCTGTTTTAAAACTAGAAGCCGCTGAAGAGTCAAAAATAATCTCAGCTGGTTTGTTTTTAATCAGGCGGACTAAGGGCAGCTACTTCCTGAAAACCAGCCAATAGCAGAGCAGCAACAGCGCAGTCGGATTTGCATACAAATAGAAACGAACAGACAGGACTTCAAGCTTCTCATTTGAAGAAACGAACCAGAACCAGAGAACCCAGAACTGCAGAAAAAACTAAAACATTTTTTGGGGTTTGTTTTTACCCAAACCTGGTATATGACATGTTTCCTTTCGATATGTTTCACCTCCACTGCATTTCGTCACCATGTCGGTTCCAGTTAAAGCTCGTGTTAACCTGTTCAGCCCTGAGCTTACATCCCCACAATAACAAGAGTTTATCTGCAACCACACGGTCTGTTTGAATCATTCTTGTGTCATAATAAAAGGAACACTTGTAAGATGTTGTGTTCAGATGTGTAAATATCAGTTTATATGTGTTCCTGGTTCAGAGTAAATGAAGATGGCACACAGCACAGAGGAAACATTTTCAGGTTCGCCTAAAAATAAATAAAGAAAATCAAAAACAAACTATATATATTCCACTAGTATGTCACTGATGGTGTTCAATACATCCACATACAGCAGCTCTTTAGTTTCCTGAACATCCAACCGGACCGCTGACGTGTTCCACGTCCTGTGCGTGATGCTGCTCAGACTGCTGTGAAGCTCCTGTGGTGACGTAAGGCTGTATCTCCGTAATGATTGGTCGATTTCAGTGGTTGACACCGCCTTCGAATCGTTAGACCCAATAGAACATAGCGATAGTCAGCAAGATGAGATTGACAGCGCTGTTAGCCAATCAGAATCAGTCAAGCGCCATCTTGAAGACGAACCGCTTGCTGTTCACTCCTTAGCTCCCTGAAGCTAACGGATATGTATAACAACGGCTGACGGACGGAACCGCCGGCGACCATCTTGAGTGGAGGCAGCCCTGTGGCTAGTTAGCCTGTGGCTAGTTAGCCTGTGGCTAGTTAGCCTGTGGCTAGTTAGCCTGTGGCAAGTGAAGGAAGGTGGGTAAATACTCTTATCTCTCTGAAATCTCGATGGATCTACAAACGGGTTGGTTTCTTACAAACGTTATTAACGTCTTTCAATTCAAATAAAAAAAAAAAACAACTAATAAAATAGGTTATCATGAGGGTGGCAAACAGCTGCAGCGGCTCCTACCTATGTTCTATATTTTTAGCTCTTTTATATTCATGTAGTTGTATTAGATTAGCATGATGGAGATCCCAAGGAAGTTGTTTTAATCTGTTTAAAAAAAACAACAACTTTTTAAGAACTTTTAAAGTGCGTATCTGACGTTGGGCTCCATCGGTTTAACTAAAGTCGGCGCTGAGCAGGATTCTTCCAGGAAGCTGCAGAGTGAAGATGGCAGACTGTTGACACCAGAGCCTGTGGGATCAGCCCTCACCTGTAAGATATGAGATGCTAACGGTTAGGGACCAGGAGACACCGTGCCTCTGGTCAGGATGAATCCACTTCACTTTGCTTCACCCCAAAACCCAGCAGCAGGTTGGAAAGGCATCTTATTAGAAAGAATCCTAGTTGTGATGTCATTTGTCACAGCTTCAGACAGAACCAGTGGGTTTTTCAGAAAGTCCTGAGTGACGTTTGTCCTCCACCAGGTGGCAGAAGCGATCAGCAAGCCTCTGTGTGACGCTGACAGAACCACCCTGGTGTCCAGCGGCGGCGGAGAGGTCGGTGCAGCCCGACTGTCAGGGGAGGTTCTGGACGTCATGACCCGGCTGTCTGACGGTGCAGAACCTGACCGGGGTCAGCATCTCTCAGGTAGCTCGTTCACTGCACGTCACACTTCACTGGACTCTGGTCTGATCCAACAAGTCATGTGACATTCAGCTTGATGATCTGTTCTGTAGGTGGACTCTGGTACCGGCTGAGGAGAATCAACCAAACCAGCGGCCAGGCGGGTCCACTCTCCTTCTGTCAGCTGCTGTTTTAGCCGTCAGTTCTTTCTCATCATTTATTTCTGACTGAATTCATGTTTAATCCGTGGAGGGACGATCGATTCGTCAGTATGTTTATAAAACTGTTACTGGTGGTTACGAGTTCACAGCCAGTAAACTTCTACGGCATCTTTTTCAGCTTCATGTGTGATTTTTGGGATTTTAGGGGCAGAGTTTCAGAAGGAGCCTTTGCTTGAGGCGCACCAGGTCATTAAAGGTTCACTAAACCCAACACGTCTCGGACTTCATTATCATTACCGAGCACTCTGTCACACACGACTGTTATCTAGCTGAGGTTTGTTTTGTTGTCAGAGCGCCGTGATGGTCATTTTACACGCTGCTGCTCTTTCTGGTAGATCTTTACGGTGGTGGGAGCTCAGGAAGATTTGCTCAGTTTATCTGCATTGTATGTCCAATTCAAACTAATCTAAACATCCATCCATCATCTACACACCGCTTCATCCTCACCAGGGTCATGGGGGGCTGGAGTCTATCCCAGCTGACTCAGGGTGAAGGCAGGTTCACCTGGACAGGTAACCAGTCTATCACAGGGCTACACTTAGAGACAGACAACCAAGCACACTCACATTCACACCTACGGACAATTTACAATCACCAATTAACCTCAGCATGTTTGTGGACTGTGGGAGGAAGCCGGAGAACCCGGAGAGAACCCACGCTGCACGGGGAGAACATGGAGACTCCACGCAGGAAGATCCCGGGTGTCCTCACCGGGACGTGAACCGGCGACCTTCTAGCTGTGAGCCGCTAACGGTGCTAACCAGCTGTGCCCTAATCTAAACAGAAATCTCACATGCTGATGACACCAACTCTAACATTACCCTCAGAGTTCATGGTTTTTTAATGCAGTGTAAAAAACAGTTCCCTCCTAATTCGATGCTGCCCTCCTCGTGTCAACCTTCAACACTGTGGTCTCTGAAATCTATCAGCTTGAGGCCTACAGGAGCTTGAACCTGCATCTCTTGGTTCAGGCGAGACTTCACCGCCCTGCACATCAATGATATAGATATAAGCATGTACACCTGAAGGAAAGTGGTGACACTGAGGCCAGTTATGTAGCAAACTAGATTTAAATGTCTAGCTTTAGCCTGATATCGCAGCCACGGGAATAACTCTGTGTGTTTATGGGATGAGCTGTGTGTTAGTATCATCATGATGTGAAGGGATGCTGGACTGTCTACCTTTCCTCACATCATAAGCCAGTCACATGCCAGCCTCTACCTCACCGTCACCTCTGAAACGCTCTGTAATGCATCAGATGGTCCTTAAACACTCGACAATCATTAGATATTTGCTTTTCTTTGACATGTAGATAATTAAATAGATGTCCGGTTTTATTGGAGCTGTATTTAACCAAGAATGTTTTGTTTTTTTTCCACCTCCAGCTCTGAACACATCAATGTTTGTCTGACTGTGATGCAGCCAAATGTTCTGCAGCGGCTCTCTGACGGTGGATCTGATGCTGTCGTTACAGGATGCATGCATCACTACTGTGAAGGTACCAGATGACCTGCTGCTTAACTATAGAAACGTGAGCTTTGTGTTTCTGGAGTGTTTGAAGCGCTGCTACGTGTGGATATAGATGCACTCATACAGATCATCCACTGATTAATAGACAGTCAGTGTACTGTTTGAATAAATGCTCTTTGGACAGAAATGTGGGCCACTGAAAACTCAATTTGAACAACTCAACTCGAATAAATGTCATAAAAATTAGAATTTGAATCTCCTAATTTGAATGTATTTGATTCAAACTGTATTCCAATGAGCCTAAGGCTGAATGTAATATTTTAAAGTTAAACGCAGTTGTTCTGAAAGTATATTTGATCTGCGCCAAAAATTCAACCGTCTACATTTAGCTGTAACGAGTCAGAATTAGTTCTTGACATTTATATTCAGATTGCAGTCCAGGTATCAGCAGATAGTTCATCGTTTACTCTGAGGTCTCTGACGAAGGAAGAAGTGAAGCTGAAAACCCACCAACTCGTTGATGACGCAGCGAAAGAAGAGAAATTAATCTGAGTCTGTGCTCCAGTTTGGAACTACTTTAAAATTCACAATCTGAGGATAAAAACTCTCAACGAGTGCAGCCACAGAAAGACTCCAACAGAAAAGGTTTATTTTTGTCGCTTCATTAATCTGACTGTCGATGACAAAACAGGAAGGTGCATTTTAATTTATGTTTTATTGGTAAAATCTGCAGGTGCAAACGGGTAAATTGGGGTAAAAAAGTGGTTTCTCTCTGCAGCCGTCTGAAAGCAGTCAGAAGCAGATTAGAGCAACAGTCAATATAATAATAATAATAATAATAAACATGTTTGCAGTGAGTCTGCTATAAATACATTAATGCTATAAAGCAGGTGCTGCCTGATGCCTCCTCTGTCTGCAGTCATTCTGCCACTGAGACGCTGCACCAGTGATTATTATTTACATAAATAAAAACTATAATTTATCTGGTTAAGGTGCCCTTAACACTCCCTGATTCTCAGTAACGTTTTATTCACTTCAGCTGAACTGGAGGTAATGAAGACAGCAGTTGGAGGATTGGAGCTGCTTTAGTTTAGGAGTTTGAAAGATTTCTAATTAAAAGCTACAGAAGTAAAATGCAGTAAAATAACTAAAGCACCTCCCTGGTCTCTCTCCACATAGTTTTATAAAATAAAGATAAAGAGAGTTTGTCGTGTGCAAAGTAAGAAAACATGCGTCCCTGTACGATGAAATTATTTCTTTGTTGTCCACATCTGATGCCAATAATATAAATGTAGTCTGTAATAAGGACTGAACACTGAATGAACCAGAAGGTCTGAGTGAAGCCGGCAGCGTTTGATCGTTAATATGCAGAACAGCTGGTGAGTGAAAAGAACAGTAAAGTCAAACTAAATGTGTTGTCAGGTAGAGCTGGTTTATGTTGTGGTGTTGATGTGAAGCTGATGCTGCAGCAGAAAGAGGATTGTGTGTTAATGTAAACACGAGCTAATGAGCGGTGCAGCATGTTGATGAGGATCAGAGCCATTAGAGGGACTTAGTGGCTCTTAAAAGAGCCGTTGTGTTGAGGCTGTGAGCGCCGCCGGCTTTAAGCCCTCTCTCCGCGGATGCGGCGGGCCAGCTGGATGTCTTTGGGCATGATGGTGACCCTCTTGGCGTGGATGGCGCACAGGTTGGTGTCCTCGAACAGCCCCACCAGGTAGGCCTCGCTGGCCTCCTGCAGGGCCATGACGGCCGAGCTCTGGAAGCGCAGGTCGGTCTTGAAGTCCTGGGCGATCTCACGCACCAGGCGCTGGAAGGGCAGCTTGCGGATCAGCAGCTCCGTGGACTTCTGGTAGCGGCGGATCTCCCTCAGAGCCACGGTACCGGGCCTGTAACGGTGGGGCTTCTTGACGCCGCCGGTGGCCGGGGCGCTCTTACGGGCGGCCTTGGTGGCCAGCTGCTTCCTGGGAGCCTTTCCTCCGGTGGACTTACGGGCGGTCTGCTTGGTTCTTGCCATTGTTTGACTTTCTCGCTTCTTGGGTTGAAGTGAATATGAGAACCTGCAGCGAGCTGCTGCGTTTTATCCACAGCGGCGGACGCTGATTGGCTCGCTCTGGGCACGTGACGCAACCAATCAGCTGCTGCGCACAACGCGTTTCGAAATTCAAACTGACCTATCAGGAGAGTCGCTGAGTGTCGGCTGCTGCTGTTGGGCGCCTTTTTTTTAGCGCTAAAACAAATAAATAAAAAAATAATAAAACCCACACGATTAACATGACTAATGTAAAGTAAAATATGAAAATATAAACTGAAATGGTCGACAGACAAAGTGACAACATGTTTGGGTGTTTTGTTTTGTCTGCAAACTACAATGAAGGAGAATAAGATCAAATATCTGTCATTCAAATATTAAATACAGTCAGAAAACACGATTCAATCAGAAGCAATAAATGAACAGGCTTCACAACAGGAGATTCAATTTAGTTTTCTAATGAAATAATTCATATTGGTATCACTTTATAAATAATAATAATAATAACAACAATAATAATAATAATCAGTTTTCTCTGCTGTACTGGTCATTCCTATTACTGTTGGGAAACATCAGGAACATCTGTTGCTTTGCTCGTGTTTTGTGTGAATCATACGATGTAAACTATAAAAGTTCAGACAACATGTCAACAACAACCCTGTCTGTCTTTTATTACTTTGGGTGTGTCCCTGTTGCTGATTGGTCCGCTGCGTTCACGTCATGAGCAGCTCAGTGATTGGAGGGTGAAAAAAAAAATCAAACGTCACCACTGACAGATAAAGATTAGAGCAAAGACAGATTTATTTAAAAAAAAAACCTTTTAAATGAACAAATATGACATGATGGATACACACAACATGTCTATGGTTCTAAATGTTCTAACACACATAACTAATGTTTCTGTATATTAGCTAATAGTAAGGCTTATATTTGTTCAATAAACATATGGACAAAGTCAGAACACACTTAATATGTTTATAGATTTACTTGAAAAATCAGTGCAATCTTTATGTGTAAATTTAATTTTTTTAATGTAAAAAAATGTATTCAGACAGCAGTGAAATCTGAAACAATGTAAACAGACTGAAGTCATTTTACTGTGAGGAGTTCAGGCTCCACGTTTTAAACCAGGAAATAAATATTGACAACAGGAACAGTCAGTGCTGCAACAGTAAAATAGAAACTGCACTATATGCAGCTGTAAAAAAAATATGTTTACAGAAAACAGTTGAGGTTGAGCTTCTCATTTCTAGTAAGAGTGAATAAATATTTACAACAGGACCATGAAGGCACATGAAGGTTCAGTCATCAGGTTCTGTGCTCCTCAGAACATGTGGGTGGCTCTTAAAAGAGCCTTTGGATGGACGAAGTAAGTTCAACGTTTACTTCTTGGCTGGAGCTTTCTTCGCTGCAGGCTTCTTGCCTCCAGCTTTCTTGGGAGTGGACTTCTTGGGAGCTGGTTTTTTGGCCTTCACAGGCTTGGTAGCTTTCTTTGCTACAGGCTTCTTCGCGCTCTTTGCAGCCGGCTTCTTCTCGGCTTTCTTGGGGGTTGATTTCTTGGTCGTGGTTTTCTTGGCTACTTTCTTCTTCGGGGTTTCTTTGGGCTTCTTGGCTGCTGGTTTCTTAGCAGCGGAGCTTTTCTTGGCGGCCGGCTTGCTCTTCTTGGGTGTTGAGGGGCTTTTCTTAGGCGCCACCTTCTTCTTCTTGGGCTTCTCGGTTGGCTTGCCGCACTTGAAGGAGCCAGAAGCTCCGGTTCCTTTGGTCTGTGTCAGGAGTCCTCTGGCCACCATGGACTTGATGGCGCGTTTGAGGTGAGCCCCGTTGTGCTCCACATCGTAGCCCTCGCTGGCGCAGTACCTCTTGAGATGGATGTAGGACACCCCTTTGCGTTCCTTGGAGGCGGACACCGCCTTCAGGACCAGCTCGGCGGCGCCGGGTCCGGCCTTCTTCTTCGGCTTCACGCCGGTGGCCTTCTTCTTGGCGGGTTTGGCCGGGGCGACCGGCGCGGCGGGTGCAGCGGGAGCGACTTCTGCCATGATGCTATCAGAGAGAGACGTCAGATCAGACTGATGTGATCTCCGAGCTCACGCTGGTACTTAAACACAGCATGAGAACCGTGGAGACTCAACCCGCCCGCCTGCTCTCCGCCGCAGCGGCAACACGCTCTCACTTGTGTTTTCTCTTCGCACTAAAACCCACAAAATACACGTGTGGAGGACAAAGTCGAGCGGACACTTGAAGCAGGCTGATAGCGGAGGACGTCCTCTTCCTATTCATGCCCCATAAGCACCGACACTTTTCTGCCTTTTCTCCAGGAAGCCTCCAAACCTCCCCGATCGGCCGCTGTGCGAGGCTCTGCTCCGAGACTTTTCCCTCACATTTCTCCTCTAAAAGCTATAAAATCCAACCCAAACCCCCTGAAACCACTTTGCCAGCGAGAACACACGTTCGTTCACAGATGTGACCGGACGACAGGCAGCTCTGATCCACAAGCTTTCTCCAAAGCGCCATTGTTTTGCCGCCTGCAAACACACTGCTGCTGCTGCTGCTGCAGGCCGCGGCCTCACGTACTTGCTCTCAGTGTTGCGCCTTCAAATGAACTCAGCTGATGTTTGCTGACTCATAATCAAAGCTCACCTGGATCACACCTGTCACAGTCTCACAGGTGTAACACACGTCAATCACAGCAAACAGCACAGACCCTGTCACACACACACCTTCAGCTGATTCTACGTCTACGACCAGCTTCACTCACACACACACACACAAACTCTCACATCTCACTCTCATGTGACACAAACTCATTCAAACGTGTGCATCTTCAATACTTTCTACATTTTACACACTCTGTATAACATCAACTCTGTCTACGTGTAGAACAACCTGTACATCATCACCGTAGGCCTCTATATGTCTTCTCTGTTTGAACACTTTCACTGACGTGTCCCAAACTTTTGCACTAAAATGCTTTTGAATGAAAACACTTTGACAAAGTGATGTTTGTTCTTCATACTTATATTCAGTCACTTTGCTGATAATCCAGTGAGCGTCCACAGGTCCAGTAGAAATGCTGCTATGTTTAACCACTGGTTCATTGATATCAACTGGGGTGGACAAAATAACAGAAACACCTCTTTGTGTAATTAACAAACTGCAGTTCAGCAGCTCTTTAAATGAGTTTCAACGAAGACTGAACATCACCATGTTCATAAAGGACGATTTATTGTTGAACCTGACTTAATTAGTTTTACTTAGGTGCTAATTTGGTCTCAGAGAGGAAAAGTGACCAATCCCTGACGTTTTCAGACGCTGTACTCTATTTGGATATTTTAGGTTAAATTATGTTCGTTTGGTTTCTGCAACTATATCTTAATTTTTCTTGAAAAGAAGATGGTGTAGAACTTTACTGATATTTATGAGATGCTGCGCAATTATCCGGCAGGAACTGGAGGAACTAAGAACTCTCCTGAGAATCCTGATTTAAGGTTTTCGTTATTATGATGTTATTGTTATTGTGTTATTATGATATTACGCCAGCCACATGGAGCCGCCAATAGAACAATCTGTGCTCTTCACTTTCTGAAATGTGAACAAATATTGTAAATATGACATCTCAGGTCAGACCTACAGTCTTGATGACAGTCTGGGAACGTTCTCCAAACCTACAGTGGTGTTGGTTTTAATGCGGCCTCCTGTTGGAGCTGGATGGTGACAGAAGATGATCTATTGGCACCAACAGGTTTCACCAGAATAAAGAGGAAGTGAGGAGACCGTTTATTTATTCAAGTGGCCTCCATCTGATAACTGTTGTTGTCACTAGTTCATGTTCTGTCACAACCAGCTCAACGTATGAGGAGGACAATCGACCGGCTCGGCCACTGCAGGACCTCAATGTGCTTGTTCCTGACCCACTCCTTCACGTTTCCACCTCCGGGCTTGACTGTATGGATGGTGGTTGTCATATAAAATTTAGTTCTTCCTGTTTACTGTGTTAGAGCTTGCAGTGCCACCCAGTGGATGTTGGTGGGGAATATTTCTGAGAGTTGACTCCTTCGTTACGATTGTTGGTTGATCGTCAACACATGAGGCAGGTCAAAGTTTACAAAGACCATCTTGTCAAACGGTGAAACTGATCCACACAGTGCGATGTTCTGTAGCGATGAAGCTGAAGCTGAAGTGCACGTGTCAATAAAAACATCACAGTGCTTCTGACAATGTGTTGAGTTTATTCCAGCAATATATAAAAAACAAAAGTTTATTGATCAAAATTATTTATTAATCAAATAAACATTATATATATATTTTTTTTTCTCCAAAGAAATGTTCAAAGCACCACAACGATTGGCCGATTTCAGGCAGAACTGTCACATGACATGAAACAGAAGCTGCAGAGTGCGAACCAGAGTGGAGCAGTTTGTTGAAGTTGTACATTCAAGCTGCTCTTCATACTTTTGGCCACCAGATGTCACCAAAGAGGACTGTGTTGAGACGCTTCCAGTCATGAGCTTTAGTGCTTCAGAAAGCTTCATTTGGTCATCACTCATGTTCTGTGTTTTGGAAAGCTCTGTTTGTCAGTTACATGGTCCGGGTTTATTGTTTACGTCTGCTGTGGTACACGTTATATCTTTGCATCTTTCACAGTGTGGCTCCTTGTCGCTTGTGTATTCATATATTTGTGTGTGTGTTATTTCAGTTTTGCAAAAGTAAGAGAATGTATCAGGAGGACTACTGTGTCTCAAGACATTCAAGAAGTAGTGGTCCGTCAGGTCCAGCAAGGCCTTCTCTGCAGACCTGAACTCATCAGAATCACTGACTTACGTTGTAATATTTTCCTATGGATCTTTTAACTTTATTCCCAACAGTCTATTCTCTTCATCTCATAGTGTCTCTGGGCTGTGGTGCTTCCAGCAGTGTATGTTTATATTAGAGCTTTTATCCAGTCATATTTCATGTGTTGCCAGGGTCACAGAAATCTGCCCTGAGGCCTTCAGGATCAGAAGTGCATCGTAATAAAACTGTTGTTTTAACCAACCAATCAGATCGAGAGTTGGTGGTCCCAGGGCGGGCTGCAAGGTGGTTCGGTGGTTAGCATTGTTGCCTCGCAGCAAGAAGGTTGTTGGTTGGCGTCCCAGTGAGGACACCCGGGATCTTTCTGCGTGGAGTCTCCATGTTCTCCCCGTGCAGCGTGGGTTCTCTCCGGGTTCTCCGGCTTCCTCCCACAGTCCAGAAACATGCTGAGGTTAATTGGTGATTGTAAATTGTCCGTAGGTGTGAATGTGAGTGTGCTTGGTTGTCTGTCTCTAAGTGTAGCCCTGTGATAGACTGGTTACCTGTCCAGGTGAACCTGCCTTCACCCTGAGTCAGACTCCAGCCCCCCATGACCCTGGTGAGAACTAAGGTGTAGAGATGATGGATGGATGGTCCCAGGGCCAGCGAGCTGGCCTACAATGACGTCAGCACTTTCATGTCCTGTGATTGGGTGGTCAGAGAGCGCAGCCAAAGCTAACGATATCTGTAGTGACCTGCACAAGTTGTTTTTGTTTTTTGTTTTTTGTTTTTTTAAGTTAAGCAAGCGGACATTCTCAGGCCTACAGTGAACTAAAACTTATGTCAGAAACACAACTGGACAGACGGACTGTCAGCATCAGCCTCCAGGAGACAGAACAGGACTGATTGTTGGACTAGCTGCTCAACAGAGTGACTGAACTGTTCATGATGAAAGAATGAAGGACGGAGTTTGTGTTCAAATAATCACAGGTTTTGGTGAATAAAATATATATTTTTGTCATTTTATTGGGCTGATGCTGATGCTCCTGTTAGATGTGCAGGTTCTCACCAGAAGTGTTTGACAGCGTCGCGGGGTTCTTAGCGACACTCCCCCGTTAACGTTAGCGTCTTTCCTGCTAACCAATAGCAGTGTTAGCAGCAATGACGACGGTAGAGAAAGGAGTTTCTTTGGAAAATGTGCACATTTTACTGTAAAACGTGTCAAATTTTCCAAACACGCAGCTTGAAAGACAGCTTGGCGGCCCAGACAGCGTGTGTTTTGACAGCCTGATGTGATGCATGTGGTTAATGGAGACTTGTTGAATTGTTTTAACTGGTTTCTGGCTTTCGTGATGGCGTTCATTCTCACATAAGATACCTGTCTGCGATGTAACGTCCTGTTATGCTGCCTGTCTGCATAATACTGATGGTTTCTATAGCTGTGGCGTCATAATGACGGTGTTAAGAGGTGGTTTGATTCAGGCAGGACGCCACTGAAGGCCTAAGAGTAAAATGCACGGCCCACAACTGCATTCAAGTACAGTAGAATCAAACCTTTCTTTAACGTCTGAGTTATTACTGCACCTCTGGCCATCCCATGTTTAGCTGTCCGTCTGGCCAGAACACTGGTATTGGGGTCATAGTCAGCACTCTTCCTGCCAAAAACAATGAGTGAAATTGATGCCAAAGAGTCAATTTTGGTCTCATAGAACCAAATCACATACTCCCCTGCCTTCTGCATATCGTTCAGATGCTCATTGGCAGGCTTCAGACGGGCTTGTACATGTGATTTCTTGAGCAGGGGGAGCTTTCAAACTATTACAAAGCAGTGTGTTACCAATGTTCTCTCAGTGACTGTAGTCCCAGCTGCCTGAGATCCTTAATCAGTTGCGTCCATGTAGTCCTGGGATTATTCTTGACCTTTCTGAGGATTATAGATGCTGCTTGAGGTCAGATCTCGTGTGGAGCCCCAGACCAAGGGCGATTGTTGTTTTGTGTTACCACCATTTGCAAGTGATTCCACCAACAGTTGTGACCTTCTCACCAAGGTGCTTGCCGATGCTCTTCCAGCCTTGTGAAGCTCTACAGTCCAGTCTCCGACACCGCTGACGGCTCTTTGGTCTTGCCCATGGTGGTGAAGTTGAAGATTGTAGCTGCCCTCAGCATCAGTAACACAGTGGTAGAGTTCGACTGGTGCTCAATCTCATCTTTATTTCACATGTGCACTGTGAAACTTGCTTCACCTGCCAAGGGGGCAAATTCTTGATGGACGACAGGTATGCCTCCGTTTTGCTCACGTCGTGTCTGAAACCTTCCACGCGCACACAGTAAACTCCTTTTTTCAATCAATGAACGTTGGCGTGTGACGGCACACCGGGCCTTTACACCAGTTCCGGTGTGCGCTGCTCAACCCCGGAACATGAATACAAAACAAATGCCAGTGGCCACCTACAAAGATGCAAAGTGTGATTCTTTGCACAGGTTTCTTTCACACATGTACAGCTGAAACCAGAAGTTTACACATGCTGTATAAAAACACATAAAACCTTTTTTTTTTTTTTCCTTTTCCTCAATATCAGACATGGAATCAGACTAAACTTTTCCTACTTTGGGTCAGTCAGGATTACCAACATTATTTCTATTTGCTAAATGCCAGAATAGTGAGTGAGAGAATTTTTTGTATTTTGCAGATTTTTGTATTACTTTCTTCAAGTCAGAAGTTTACATACTCTAAGATTACTATGCCTTCTGTTGAAGAAATGTACCCATAGTCCTCATGTGAAGTCTGCTGCAGTGGAGTGTTTATTGGTATTCTGGTGTACATTGGGCTCACCAACACAGAGTCTGTGAAGTTACTGGACCTGCTTGAGTTCCTTGAAGACGTTCCACCTTCATCCAAGAGGCTTCATCAGATCTGACTGACTGGTTGGGAGTTCCACATACTGATATTCTGAAGGATCCATTAACACCTGAGTTTTGATTTCAATTGGGGGTTTGTTGCTCCTCCCCCTCGTTATGCGAGTTGTCAGTGCTCCCCCTGCCACAAAGGGTTCGTTAGGGTCTTTTGTGGCTGGGTGTGAACGCGGTTTCATCTTTCTGGGGAGAGTTCTTAGGATTGAATTATAAACCTCCACCTCTGTTGAGGGATGGTCTTTCCAGTTTGATGTAGATGGCTTCTCAAACCATCTGTCCTCCCTGCAGGCCAACATCCGTACGTTGTTGTCTTTGAATGAGTGTCCTTTGTCCTTGAGATGCAGGTGGATGCTGAGTCCTGTCCTGAGGAGCTTCTGTGCTGAGCCTTGTGGAGCGCTGGTTTAGTCTCCCCGATGTACAGGTCTGGGCTTTCCTCGCTGCACTGGACTGCCTCCACCACATTGCTTTGCTTATGTCTGGGTGTCTTGTCCTTGGGGTGAACCAGCTTCTGTCTCAGGGTGTTGGTGGGCTTGAAGTGAACTGGAATGTTGTGTTTGTTGAAAATCCTCCAGAGTTTTTCAGAAACTCCTGCAACATAGGGGATGACTATGTAGTTTCGTTTCTTGGTCTCTTCTTCTCTGTCTCCTCTGGGTTTGGTAGAGGATTTGATGAAGGACCAGCTTGGGTAGCCACAGGTTGAGTGCTGTCTTGATATGTTTTTGTTCCTCCTCCTTTCCTGCTGTCCTGGTAGGTACGTTCTGGGCCCGGTGTTGTAAGGTTCTTATTACTCCCAGCTTATGTTCCAGTGGGTGGTGGGAGTCAAACAGCTAACACTGGTCCGTGTGGGTGGGTTTTCTGTAGATCTTTATGTCCAGGCTCCTGTCTTCATGTATGTGCACAGCACAGTCCAAGAAGGCCAGACTCCCTCCTCTGACATCTTCTCGGGTGAACTTGATGTTTTTGTCCACCGTGTTGATGTGCTCCGTGAAGGCTTCTATTTCCTGTGTTCTGATTTGAACCCAGGTGTCGTCCACATACCTGTACCAATGGCTAGAAGCAGATCCTGCAAATGAGGTCAGGGCTTTGCCTTCTACGTCTTCCATGCACAGACTGGCTACTATGGGCGACACTGGTGAGTCCATGGCACAGCCATGTTTCTGTCTGTAGAAACCTCCCTGGAACTGGAAATACGTGGTTGTCAGGCAGAGGTCCAGCAGAGCACAGAGTTATCTTTCTCCTATATTAAAACTTGTTTGATAAGCTGAAACATTTGCACGAGACAGATGTGCAAAAAAGTGAGATATCTGGAGGAAGGTAAACTTTTTTACAGCTCTGCCAATATAACAACATACCAGAAACATATTCAGCATTTCTACTGGAACTGGAGACTTCCACTGGATTATCAGCAGAGTAACTGAACACATTTATAAGGAATGTCCAGTATTTTATTGTATTCCACAACATGACATAATGGATTCTTTAAGTTCACTACATTTATTTGACATCTGTCGCTTTACGTGGATTCTACATGAACACAATGTACATAAAGTTTCCAGAATATAAAGCCAAACTCTTGTAAAGACTAAAAAAATGAGCCAAAGGTTTGCTGTAGAAATATAAAGAGACATTCTGTATGAGTACGTTTAATAAGTGGAGGGCCCTCAGTAGAGGAACATAGCTGTTCGATGTATGCATGTTGACCTGGTTCTGTTTTACTGTGCAACTACTTGAGGATGAACTTTTTCCTTAAAATGATAAATCATGTAAAAATAATTGCACAAATTGGAAAGAAGACATGAGGCACCCATAGATCTCTCAGGGAACCAGCTCTGGAGGCAAAAACCCTTGGGAACTCCGGGTCTATTTCTAATGTGCCTGTACTGTAGGGTCCATGCCTACGCTATATCTTTTGAGAGACCAGACAAAGGTCATTGACTTTGGGCCAAGTTTTACTTTGTTTGAAGCATGAGAGCTTAGTCTGTCATGTAACACAGATGTTTTGCATGGAGGGGAAGCGATTTGCTGCAATTCACGCCTACGGCTAAGCACCTAATATTTATTACCTTGAGTTTGACCTTGACTTGTAGTCCAAGGTCAAACGACACATCACCAATATGGCTTCCTTTCTGATTTTAATAAAAACAACAACATGTTTATCTGACACCTTTTCCAAGTTATAATGGATTTAATATTTGTGATGATTTAAGACCTTTAGTGTGACCTTGACCTTTGTCTCAAGGTCATATGTCACATCACCAGTTTATAGGCCTCCAATGTCTTCCTCAGTTAATATACTAGACTTTTGTACAGAGCTGTTTTGGGGAAACGCGACCTTTGACCTTTGTAGCGGTCACCGATGCATGTATTGACCCCAAAATCGAACCACTCTGAGAAGGAACCACACTGAGGCCATGTGTGAAGTTTCAGGTTCAAACTCCTCTCCTGGAAAGCGCTAGACTGTTAA
>NW_007578677.1:80258-82479 GCF_000690725.1 Stegastes partitus | reverse complement strand
CGTCCATCCAAAGGCTCTTTTAAGAGCCACCCACATGTTCTGAGGAGCACAGAACCTGATGACTGAACCTTCATGTGCCTTCATGGTCCTGTTGTAAATATTTATTCACTCTTACTAGAAATGAGAAGCTCAACCTCAACTGTTTTCTGTAAACATATTTTTTTTACAGCTGCATATAGTGCAGTTTCTATTTTACTGTTGCAGCACTGACTGTTCCTGTTGTCAATATTTATTTCCTGGTTTAAAACGTGGAGCCCAGGAAGAGTTTTATATTTCTGATTTTACAATAAAACCAACATGTTCTGTTGAACCTGTGTTTCATTTTTCTGTAGGTCAACACATAATTCAGGTTTTATTCTCATGTCACACGTTAGTAACAACCAACACAGAGAAACGCATCATTCACTTAAAATGCATAAATATGTGTTCAATATATTGATATTAAACTAAGAATCAGCTGAACGACATTAGCACCAGGTTGGACTGAATAAAGCCGTATGAATAAAACATTAATTTATAAAAGGTTGCAGCTGAACTCATGAACAACAGCTGTGCACATTTATGAAGGGAACTTTTTCTGATTTCCTGATCCAGTGTTATTTGCATTTAAGCAGTTATTCTGTCAAGTGGCAGTGTAGATATTATATATAGTGTTGTTAGTATATAGTATAGATATTATTTAGAGAACATGGCTTTCTTGAATTATTGTCATTTCAATAATTCTGTACTTGCGAATACGACATGGAAATAATACTGAAAATCAAATATGTATGTCGTGACTGAACTAAAACTCAGATTCAACATGAATAATACTTATATTTATTCATTTAAAAAAAAAAATTATCTATTTGTTTAGGTTTTATATAAAACTAAACTGTGGATAAGCAGACCAAGATATTGTCTGTCGTTTTATTATGTCTTGTACTGTATTTTATTTATCTAAATGTGCAATTTAATTGTTATTTAAATTGACCATAACTTTATTCAGTTTCTTTTTCCTTTCTTTATTTGATATATATATACATANTTATTCACAAAATCGTGTCAAAACACAGCTTTGAATTTCAACATTTTTAATTGGTTGTATAAACGATCGTGTTGAGGCGAAGTGTGTGTCGAGTAGTTTAGGATCATTTCTGTGAAGCACGTATGGTGGCGTGTGTTGATGACGTAAGTGGTGATGTTCAAGGCCTCGTGAACCGGCCGTACCACATGACTGAAATATAAGTGCCATCGAAACGCAACTGATCTGCCCTCACATTTGGTGGATTGGTTGGAAAGTTGCTGTTTTTAAATGAAAATTAATAAATGTTTCCCCAAACACAAGCAACACGAACATATATTTGTCTATCAGCACAAATCATGTCAGAGCTTCACACAGGAAAGTTACACCTGCTTTACATTTGTCGTCCACTTGATGGCGCCGTAGAGCAAATGAATCTTTGGCCATGTGTGAACTACTCAGCTTCAGCACTTCATGAGGCTTCATCTCGTCGCCACTGATGAAAGACTAAAATCGTGACATTAGAAAACCAGATTGTAAATCTGGAGCGACGCGTGAGCCCTGTTTTCTGTTGAAAGGCTAAATATATGAATTACATCGGCAACAGAAGTCACTTAAGGTG
Organism: Stegastes partitus; assembly: GCF_000690725.1. Lineage (NCBI taxonomy): Eukaryota > Metazoa > Chordata > Actinopteri > Pomacentridae > Stegastes > Stegastes partitus. Next base: position 80,854 of record NW_007578677.1, on the reverse strand, counting down.
GTGACAGAAGGTCAAAGGTGACCCAAATTTTATTCATGAGAGTGATTGTAAGTCTACTGTGGTAATGTCATTAAAATAGACATGAATACGACACATGAAATAACCTAAAAATATATAGTTTATGCTGTAACAACACACCACATATAGAATAAACAGAAAATCTAAGGAGAGATTTGTGCATGAACATCAGGAATGTCAGTAAAAACTAAAAACTAAACACAAAATATAGTACTAATATTATACTGATTCGTCTGAATGTAGAAGAACAAAGCTCAGAGTCATTCTGTCTGGTGAAATGTACTGATGGTGCACAAATGCTTCCATTAGTACAAGTACTGGTTTAGAACAAAGTATTTTAAATGTACAAAATATTCATAATACACAAGTTTTAATGCGTTAATGCTACGCTTGTCCACTGAAAGCAGAGCTGCTTGTAAAAGTGTTTTATCCACAATTATGCTTTAATTACCGCATTTATGGATCGACTGTAAGTTTTAAAATGGATTACTGATGAGAAAAGCTTTCAGTTTTAAGTTAGATCAAATATGAATAAAAGTTTTGAAGCTGATAAACATTTAAGAAATTAAGCTGAGTTA
>NW_007578677.1:74338-76573 GCF_000690725.1 Stegastes partitus | reverse complement strand
TCATGGGGAAGACTGCTGACCAGACAGTTGTCCAAAAAACGACCATTGACACCTTGCACAAGGAGGGCAAGACACAAAAGGTCATTGCTAAAGAGGCTGGCTGTTCACAGAGCTCTGTGTCCAAGCACATCAATAGAGAGACGACGGGAAGGAAAAGATGTGGCAGAGAAAAGTGTACAAGCAACAGCGATAACCACACCCTGGAGAGGATTGTGAAACAAAACCCATTCAAAAATGTGGGGGAGATTCACAAAGAGTGGACTGCAGCTGGAGTCAGTGCTTCAAGAACCACCACGCACAGACGTATGCAGGACCGGGTTTCAGCTGTCGCATCCTTGTGTCAAGTCACTCTTGAACAAGAGACAGCGTCAGAAGCATCTCGCCTGGACTAAAGACACAAAGGACTGGAATGGTGCATGTCCTTTGGAAATCAAGGTCTGGAGTCTGGAGGAAGAGAGGAGAGGCACAGAATCCATGTTGCTGGAGGTCGAGTGTGAAGTTTCCACAGTCAGTGATGGTTTGGGTGCCATGTCATCTGGTGCTGGTCCACTGTGTTTTCTGAGGTTCAAGGTCACAGCAGCTGTCTACCTGGAAGTTTTAGAGTACTTCACGCTTCTTGCTGCTGACCAACTTTATGGAGATGCAGATTTTATTTTCCGGCAGGACTTGGCACCTGTACACAGTGCCAAAGCTACCAGGACCTGGTTTAAGGATCATCGTGTCCCTGTTCTTAACTGGCCAGCAAACTGGCCTGACCTTAACACCACCTGAGCAGTACCGATGGACTCCATGCCACGCTGTGTTGCTGCAGTAATTTAGGCAAAAGGAGCCCCAACTAAGTACTGAACGCGGTACATGCTCATAGTTTTCTAGAAACCCTTTTTTGTATCAGTCTTAAGAAACATTCTAATTTTCTGAGATACGGATTTGGGATTTTCATTGGTGTTCAGGTATAATCATCAAAATTAAGAGAAATAAACATTTGAACTATTATCAGTCTGTGTATAATGAATGAATATAATAAACAAGTTTCACTTTTTGAGTGGAATGACTGAAATAAATAAACTTTTTAAATAACCAGAACTTGCTCAGTTTTCTACCGATTTTCAAACGGTTTGGTTTGTTCTAAACGTCAGAGGTGTAGCTATAACACTGCACTCATGGATAATTATGTTACACTCTCATGGCCAGCAACAATTAGCATTTTAATTATTTTGTGTTTTATTTGTATTTTTGTGATTTTTTTAATTGTAGCCACGTCAATGACGCTTGTGAGAAACCAAACTGTTTGTAAATCCGTCAAGATTTTGGTGACATCAGAGTATTTACGTTTGTGCAGATCACTCACCTTCAGCGGGTGTTTGTTAGTATTCCAGTATATGGTGGACTTACCAACAGAGAGCATGAGTCTGTGATGGTGAACTGACCCCAACATCTGCAGAGTCACACATTTATAGGGTAAGTCAGAGGGTGGGGTGGGTGGAGTGGGGGGCCTCTATGTAAATACAGAAGTGAATAGTGGTTAATTAACATGCAGTTGCTAATCAAATGGCAGGAGGTAAGGGGACATGAACAACAGGGGGTGGAATCAGGGTCTGTGACAGGACGTAGGACAACACATGACAAAAGGTGATGGGAGAGAAGGTGTGGTGACCGTCAGAAGAAAGGACAATGACTTTCTTCGTCACTAGCCGTCCTGGAAACTCCCTCTCCTCCCTGCTACCATCAGGCCGATGCCATCGCTGCCTAAAGACTGAAACTGATGAGGATGAGCAAGAGTTTCATCCCTCTGGCCATCTGTTTGCTCAAATCTGAGCCTTAAACTGGACTGTAATGCACTACACAGTGACACCTTTAAAAATTTTACACCTTGTACATATACATCATACATGTTCCATTTGCTTTATTTGATTAGACTTTATTTTATTAATCTATTTATATATATTTTTGAACACTTTGGGTATCTTATTTGTTATTATTATTATTATTATTATTATTATTATTATTATTATTATTATTATTAATAAAACTTTTCACTACACATTGTATTGTGTATAATTGTGCATGTGACGAATAAAAGTTTGTCCTGTCTTATCTACTTAAGTGGAGTAATATCAAAATGAATGAATGAAATATTTGTTTCGAATAAAACAAAAAATCTGAATAAATTATTTACTTTATATTAAATCGTGTCATTTTAGAGGTTCTGTCTGATTTCCTGATTTTACGCGCTGA
>NW_007578677.1:69827-70734 GCF_000690725.1 Stegastes partitus | reverse complement strand
ACAACCAACCACCAAAGGCTCTTTTAAGAGCCACACACCTGTTCTGGAAGAGTTCAGTCCTTCAGTGTGTGAAGAACGTACACCAGCCGTGCTTAATATCAACACGTAAAGATCCACTTTTCAACACAAAATTGCCCCCTTTTCAACTAGTGTCAGTACAGGTTCGGATTCGGCACTGGTTCCGTTACCGCCAAAGCACCGGCTCCAGGCTCTCAAAACTCAGAAGCACCGAGTACATCAGGGGCTGGGGGCGGGTTACCGTGATGGGACACAGGACGTCTCTGGTCCGATAACAGATGCGTTGGACCGGGACGCGGAAGTTTTGCACCAACTGTTGCGCACAAGTCGTCCGTGTGGCTGCGCATGCGTATGACTCTAACTTTGCTCCTTGCCAGTGGAAAAGCAACCAGGTTCTTATGAGGTACCAGAACTGAACCAACTAACTGGTTCTTTTTGGTGAAAAAAGGGTACATTTCAGCATAAACTGAAAGTGAGCTGACAAACGACAAGTATTTAAAATTACTAGTGACACGCCTGTTGTTCAGCACTTGGGGTAAAACTGTCTATATGTGAACTCAGTAGATGAAGTCACCAAACTGAACTTAAATCCAATGTGCCAGTGTTTAGTTATTCATGGGATGAGAGTTTAAATATGTGAAGTTCTTTTACAGGTGCTGCTCATATAATTACAATATCTTGAAAAAGTTTATTTCAGTCATTCCATTCAAAAAGTGAGACTTGTACTATGTTCATTCATTACACACAGACTGATATATTTCAAATGTTTATTTCTCTTAATTTTGATGGTTATATCTGAATACTAATGAAAATCCAGTATCTCAGAAAATTAGAATATTGTGGAAAGGTTCAGTATTGAAGTCACCACACTCTAATCACACTCTAATTA
>NW_007578677.1:66395-67689 GCF_000690725.1 Stegastes partitus | reverse complement strand
CATCAACACCACAACATAAACCAGCTCTACCTGACAACACATTTAGTTTGACTTCATATCTTTACTGCTCTGAATCTTTCGGTCACCAGTTGTCCTACATAATGAGAAAACTACATTTGTTGATGAAACGCTGCTAGCTGTGCTCCATCCTTCACGATCTGCTGGATTTCTTACTGCCATCAGTTTGGGGCAGATAAGCCCTCATGACCCCAACTGTTGGTGCGGTGTTGCTTAATACTGACACCTGCTGGATCTTAACACTCATGACAGGCTCAACCGATTTAATGACCCACTATATACACAATATATTTAATATCTAGTTAAAAATATATTTAATCTCTTTAAAATATACAGACAAATACTGTGAACGTGTCATAACGTGAAAATCAAAGTGAAGGTGTGGATGTGAGGATGCTGATGTACTGGTCTTTGAGGCAAAGGATTGTTCCAATGTCTTGGCATTAAGGTGACTCTGTTTTTTGTTGTTTGGATGCAAGTTCTCCAGGAATAGGATTAAACAACAAGGAAGTACCTTATTTGCCGATATAAGATCAAGATGCTTACTATGTAGTACAGCCCATTGCCTTTATCTATTTGGTACATATATCTATGGGTTATTTGGCATTCAGTGTGGATAGTCGGGAAAGAATTTCATAGATCAGGAAAACTTGGTTCTTAACTGTATACATGAGAATATGTCATTTGAATATTGAATTAATTATATATAATTTGGGAAGGGAAGCATGGAAAGAATAATTCAGAATAATTCACAGCTCAGTAGCATCTGGCTGATCAATAGACTTCTCCAGTAATAACTAATATTTTGTTTTCTCTTGTGGTGTATTTTTAGATATATGGAGCGACAACATTTTAATCTGATGAATGCTGATTTGTGTGGTGAAATTCAAAGTGAGTGTATCAATGAAAAACAGTCGTAGTAAATAGTTAATTTAATTAATCCCGATACTAAACCAGTTGAGCAAACATGGAATTTTGTTGCTAAACTGCTCAGTCCTTGACTTTAGTTTCCCATTTCAGAAATGCAGAAAATTGACTGTTTTTACACACACTAAGCCATATATCAAGCTAACATGTATCAAGCTAACAACACAAAGCAATTAGGCTAAATATACAAAAAAAAAAGTTTAGAAAGCTGTAGGATGGACCTTGTGTAACACCATATTTATAACACTATATGTGAACGCCCTGTAAAACAGTTCATCCATGATCATTAAGCTCTCTGTAGAGGTGTGTGTGGCTCTTAAAAGAGCCGTTGTTGTGTTGTTGAGGGTGA
>NW_007578677.1:45533-65144 GCF_000690725.1 Stegastes partitus | reverse complement strand
CTTAGCCCTGTTCTTTCCTTGTTTACCGCGTCCAGTCATTTTTTTATTTTCAGTCTCTTTTAGCGTTGCTAAAATGAAAACAATGTCCGGCTTCGGCGGACTCTCGCTTATATAATAACGCGAGCTGCTCGCTGATTGGTCCGATGGCGCTGCAGCGCGATTGTCCAATCAGCGAGCAGCTATGCAAAGTCACTCTATATATTGTGCAATTTCCGCCCCACAGTTGGTTTCGATTACAAAAGAAAGACGTGACTTATAAAAACAAGAGAATAATTAACAAACAACACAAACACTCACATTCAGGGAAAGAGTTTGTGGTCACAGGTTTAAGAGTGACTTCATGTACAGGTAAGTTTTTGTGCGTAACACAACAAGTTTCAGCGTCAAAAAACAAAAACGCAGGACTTCAGAAATTAAATGAGCTTTACAAAGACTCTGGGAGAGGTGTCAAAATCTTTGGTTGCATCTTCAGCACCTTGGAAATAAGTAAGTAAATAAAAAAACAAACAAACAAGCAAAAAATAAAACAAAAACCATGCTTGTGTGTGTTTCTGCTACAGATGGCCGGCCAGCTGTTTTCCTCAGTGAGCAGCGATGAGCTAAATAACCGTCACAGTCACTTAATCATAGTGCCACAGATGAAATCCCCACTTTTTTGTGACAGCTTGTCATATTTGCTCTTGGAGACCTTTTCAGTGGTTCGTTTCCTAAAGGTGATGCACAAACTTTTGTCCAGAACATCTCTGAAGCGCCTGCATCTGGTTGGTCTGCATCCAGGACAGACTCTCTGATATGACCTTTTATTTCTAGTCTGGTTAGATTCAGTCACCGAACACTTTCCTTTCATCTCAGCACTTTTCTTGTCAGTGGTTCACATTCTGAAATATTCAATTACTTTTAATAAAAAATAACTGAATGCATGTTTTATAAAAAAAACAAATCCTCGATCTGAGGTGACGTCTTTGACGCTGCTCAACAGAAAACTTTAACGTTAAATGTGAACGGATCTATAAATCTGCCTAAAACCAGCCAACAACATGAGTCATGTGACGTGAGGATGAGAATAATAATCTGGGTCTCGGACCAGTCGATTAGAACTGGAGAAAGCTTTTGGGTGAAGGTGGAACGTCTTCAACACCCAACATGAAGCTCAGCTCGAGAACCTTTAGTTGTTGTATTTCATCACATCATCTTCATTTTAATGTGACACCTTTGACATCAATCAGTAAAATAAACAAAAAAAAAAACTGTTAAACTGTTTTAACACTTTTTCAAAACCAGACTAAAGTCTTCTAAGAATCCATTCAAATCCTTTACCCAGCATCAAGCCGATCCAAAAGCCAGAAACCAGTCTAAAAGTAGTTCAAAACCAGTCACGAACACGTCTAAAACCCCAAAACCAGCTTAATGAGCTGACAACTATTTCAAAACCAGCCCAAAGCTTTAACTCAGCCTAAAGACGTTCCTAAACGAGTGTAAAACCAGCAACAGTCAGCCAAGAAAAGGCCCAAAACCAGTCCAACAGCTCGAAATCCTAACCAAGACTTAAACCAGTCCAAAACTAGGTCAAAGCCAGTTCAAACCCAGTCAGAAACCTTAAGCCAGCCTAGAACCAGTCCATGAATAGCCTAAAACCAGGCCAAAACCAGAACAGCCTAAAATGAGCCAACAGCAAATTAAAAACCAGTCCAAAGCCTGAACTCGGCCTAAAAACCATCCAAAACTATTTTAAAACCAGGCCATAATCAGCCAAAAAAGAAAAACCCAAACCAGCCAAATAGTTGAAAACTTTACCAGAGACTTAAACTAGTTTCAAAACTAGACCAAAGCCAGTTCAACACCAGTCAGAAACCTTAACCAGTCCACAAATAGCCGCAAACCAGTCCAACACCTGAACCCAACCTAAAACTAGTCTAAAACCAGACAAAAGCCCGTCCAGAGCCCAACAACAGCCTAAAACCAGTCTAGAAGTAGTCCAAAACCTGCGTTAAACAAGTCCAACAGCTTAACCTAGCCTAAAACCCCAAAACCAGCCGACAACCTGTTCAAAATCTTAACCCAGTCTAGAACCAGTCCAAAATCAGACAAAAGCCTTTAAAATAAAACAAAACCAGTTTAGAATCAGACTGAAACCAGCTCAATGCTGGAAGATAACCGGATCAGACCTTCACACTTGAGGTTTTTCTGTTCATTCGTCACCATCATCAGTTTTCATCTCAACAGGACAACGTCATGGTGGTTTGTTCTGACCTTCCAGAGCTCTGAAACGTTCTGATCCGACTTCGACCTGCAGACGTGTGACTCTGAGGATTCTTTCACTGTTTAACCAAATACTGAGTCCTTTATGTGCCAAACTGCAGATGGTTTGCTGAAACCTGCATGCTGGAGCTTTGTCTGGCTCAGTGATGGAGGCTCAGAGGTCAGAGGTCAGAGGCTCCCAGAATCCTCCTGATTGGAGAACACATGTCGGCCATCTTGGATTGTAGCGGGGAAGAAAGATTGATGCGGTGAGCTGCTTTTTTAATGCCTTTAATTCATTTTATCAACGTTTACCGAGCGGAGCTTCCTTTAAAATGAAACCCGGCTGCTGAGGTTTTCATCTCGGAGTCTGTTTGTGGATTAGAAGCGGAGAAAAATCGGACTTTTGAACCGGCACTTCGGTTTCACAGCTTTTTGTTATTGTTTTGGGGAACTAACCGACGGAGCGCAGCAGGCCCGAACCGGATAAAACGCACCTGCCGCCGGTGTCCGCTCCGCCCGGCAGCCCGCCTGCACAGCCGATTCCAAACCGATCGTACCGGGTCGTTACATGTTCCTTTAAAGACTCTCAAGTTCCCCATTTAGCCGTTCTTCGGTTGCTGTTAGCGGAGCAGCTAGCTCGGTAGCTAGCGTTAGCTCCCATGCTAGCAGCCCCGTGTATTCCTATAGAGGTAGCTTTTAGCTTTTCAGCGCTGCTCGGCTAGCAGTAGCTCCTGACACATTTTACAGCTAACTCGGTAAATCCAGCTAATATCTGTTGTTTGTTTGCGGCCCACAAACAGAACACAAAGCGGGATAATCCGGTTCATGAATGCAGGCAGGAAACTAGCCGGTAGCATTCTGCTGGAATAAACGCACAGATTATCGGAGCTAGCGTTAGCTCGCATGGCTAACGTTAGCCTTTTGCGACACTGTTGCACCTTTTACCGCTGCTTTGAAACGAGACGAGGCAAAGCTGCAGGCGGGCAGAGCTGAAGCTTTGGAGGGTTTTATATCCCGAAACACACAGTAAGAAACGACGCACTCGTTCACACGGTTTAACAAAGACGTGGGAGCCCGGTTAGCCGCTGTTAGCTTCTGTTAGCTGCGGGAGTTCTGCTAACCTGCTCCAGTAAACAACAGGGATCTGTGCATGAAACTGTCCAAACAAAGCTGTGGGTCCTTATGGTTGAACAAACTACAGCTTTCATGTAGAAGCTCCTCAGCAGGTGTTAAACCGGCAGCTTCTCTTCCACTTTACTGTGACTGGTGACTGTTTGTTCGCATGTTGATGGATTCAGCAGCTTCTGATCAGTGAACTGATGGTTTGCAAACTTCACCTGATGGTTTTAATTTTATTTTTTCCATCATCAGTACCTGACTGAACAAAACACTGATGTGGTGACGAGTTCTCACTGAATCATAGTTGTGATTTTGGTGCAATACCTGCCAAAAATCAGTGCTGAAATAATACCACATGAAACACCTGAAGTATGAGAGGAAGTAATGTAGTAGATCTAATATATGTAATCCTGCACCACGGTGTCTTCATTAAGTCCAGTTCTTTGCATGTTCTCGTCTCTCCGTCTTCACGTGTTGCCTAAAACACCTTCAGTCTTTGCAGGTCGACACTGGAGCACTTTAATTTAATCTCCTGCTTTCACTCGTTCTGCAGGAGTTCAGTTGATTCAGTTGATTTTTTAGCAGCATGGAGTTGACGTCGGGTTAAATCAGATTCAAGCAGTTATCTGTTCACCTCGTTAAGCTCAGACGGTGGTAAATAAATTGCTCCTTTCACATGCATTTGAGGGCGTAGTGCTCTGATCTCACGTTCACCAACGTGCCGAGCTTAAACGTCGGCCTGTTTTGTCAGAGTTTTGCTCGTTTAAGTTGGCTCACTAACACTTTGTTAGGAAATAAATCCACTTTGAGGCTGTAAAAGGTGCCAGAGAGGGAAAAAAGCAGCTAAACGTGAAATAAAACTCATAGAAATGCACAATTCAAGTATCTGTGCTGGAAAAAAGTGGATTAAAATAATTTTTTTCCTGCAAGCCTTCGCGATACTTTTGTAATATCGGTCGACGGTGCGAAACTAGCATTTAACTTTATTACTGATGAATTGTTTTTTATTTATACTGAAAAGTACTGCAGTTAAACTTTAGATTTATTGTTTTGTCAGAACAAAATTCACGTGTCATCGTTCAAGATTAAGAAAAGACTCAGAAAAAACTTGTGATTTTTGAAGCAGAAACAGAATTTGTAGGATTTTAGTTGGCAGCAGCTCGACCGAGTAAGAAAACGAACTCAGTGAATGAAAGACGAGCTGCACTGAAACCTTCTGGGTGTTAAACTCTGGTTTTGGTTAATAAAAGTCTGGTTTTTGCAGGTAAAGCATCCAGACGTGCCGATGCAGCTCCACTTTCACGTTTCTCTCCGATGTGTTCGGATGAATCCCGACTGATGACACAGACGCTGATCTGATGATGTTGGAGACGATATTTGTTTAACTGATGTTATTTACGCTTCACAGGAGCTTTAACGTCACGAAACATTTCTGATGAAGCTCCTGCAACATTTTACGGTTGAACATGTGTTTAAAAACGTCTCGTTTATCTCCAGACGTGGACGTCAGTAAGAATATACTTGAGATAACTTGTGGATCTTATTCCAAGCATATATTTGCAAATGTTATTCTTCCATTTGAGTGCGTTTAAACGAGGGTTTGAGCTGCTAAAGATGCTAATGTGCACGTCTCCAGGATTTAAAAATACGACTTGAGGTTTAAAGAGGCAGATTGTCAGAGCTGGAAAAAAAAAAAAAGAGCTAGAAATCTGTATAATTTAATTTATTTGAGTTGCAGAACTGCTCTTTGACGGATTTGGATCGAGAAAAGGTTCAGAATGTGAGTTAATGTTGAGAAACGAAGGGTCACGTTCATGCATCGGTTCAGTTTCTTCACGCTTCGAGTCGAGTCTTTAGCGAGACGCTGCAGGTGCGTCGTCCAGGAGGACTCGCTTCACCTTCGTCTGACTGTTTTTGCTGTTTCCCAGGTGACACGCGGCATGTTTGGTGCTAACCGGAAGAAGTTTATGGAGGGAGGCTTAGAGAGCGACTACGCCGACGACTCCAGCCTCTACTACAGCCAGCAGTCCATGTTCCCTCCTCACCGCGCAGATAAAGACGTGAGTCCAATTAAAACCTCGGTCTGTTCACGACGTCACATCAGAGTGACTGAAAAAGGTTTAATGATCTGTTGTAATCCAGCACAGAACCCATGGATTAGATTGAAAAGAACCAGACGGATTAAAAGTCCAGAGAAATAAAATCCTGACGTGATATGAATTCACTGCAGGTTTGACGTGTGTGTGGAAACAGTTAAATCCTGGTGAATGTTTTCAGCTTTTATGTCTCATTAAAACATCTGATCAGATTAATAATCCTGTGTGTTTAGTCTTTGATCTGATTTAAATGTTTAACTTGAGTTTAGTCGAGACTGATGTTCTGACAACGTTTGAGAAATTTTGCTGATTTAGTTTGAAAAAAACGCTCATTCATGTGATTTTTTTTTTTGTTGAATAAATACGAAGTGCTGCGTCAAAAGAATGAAACATGATCAGCTGCTGTTTTTAGTGTTTTTGTTTGAGCCCAAAAAAGCCAAATATGTTCAGTTTCTGGTGTTGATTTCCTGCTCATCGTTGTTAACAGACCTTTGATGGTAAAAACGAGAAATTTAAAGACGTCACCTTTAACTATTAAGTCAACAGACTGATCAGGAGTTTCTGTTTTCAGAGGACATTCGGTCCTGCAGAGCCGCCTTCTCTGGAGGATTTGTTGTGCAGCGTGAGCTCGTGAGATGCTGTTCTTTGTTGATGTGGTTTTGTGTTTGCGTGCAGCTGCAGACTGAAGCGTGTGTTTGTGTTTCAGATGCTGGCGTCTTCCTCTGCTTCCTCAACGGGTCAACTGTCACAGCTGGGAGCCAGTCTATATGGACCGCAGAGTAAGAACCAACGCTCACAGACTCACCTGATCCACCTCAAAACCATCCGCAGCAGGAGGCGTGTTCCCTCCTACAGACGCTGTAGAGACAAACTGATTTTCCTGCTGAGTTTTATTAAGTTTGCATCTAATAAACCCACATAATCTGACTGGTTATACTTATACAGCCCCCGTGTTCACCGTCGTTCTTTTAATTTGCGATAGAGAGCAAATGTGGGAACGTTTGCTGTATTTTGTGGGAAGTTTTTCTACATAATAAACCAGTAGAAGGAAACAGTAACCCAGTCTGACCAGTTAAAGTGACCGCTGTTGGGTTGTGGATTCGTTTTAGAGCCTTTACAGGAAATAAAAGCAGCTGAAGATGAATAATCCTGATTCCTACCTTCGTTTTTCTGATAACATCGGACTGAAATTGTGCAGGTGGATTAAAAAGACGAAGCTGAACCTGGAGGTGTTTAATTCAGACGTGAGGATTGAGCCGCTTAACGACGTTCTGATTACCTGCTGCTTTTATTGATCGTCACCGATCATAATTTATTAAATCATTTAATCGTCTTCTGGTTTAGTTTGAGGATGATCCCACCAGAGTCGTTTAATATTTAGTCTGACGCCATCGTCCCCCAAAAAATAAATTCAATCTGATGTGTTTGCAAAACATCAGCATCAGTGTGTGATCGATCAGCCGATTGATGAAGCCGCTGATTATTTGTTCCACGTCTCTGACATTCTGCCACCAGCTGCTCAAGGATTCAGGGAACGAAAATTAGTCCTCAGGTCTCGTTTATTTAAATAAAAAGCCTCATAAATAATCAGACATATCTCATATCGTTCTCTCCCTGGTTTATGTTTATTTGTCTCGTGATTAATTTCTGCATTTTTTTGCTGTTAAATGTCGTTTTTATCTCCACGTGTTCTCATTTTAACTGACCTCATTTATTTATGTTTCGCTGCTGATTGTGGATTTTTGCATCTATTTATTAGTCGTCTGTTTTTACAAACCTCTTGATTTTATCTTTGCACATCGTTTTTAGCGTCTCATTGCTTCTTCACATTTATTGCTGTTTAATTTTAGCTGCTTTTTTTTTGCACCTCAGCTCGTTTAAAAATCAGGATTTTCCTTTAATGTGTTCTCCAGAGTTTTACATAAAATACAGAAACAAACCATTTTGGTCAACAAACAATATTTTTATTCCTCATTTTCATCCACACAACCTTCTGCTTTATTCAGTAGCGACCTCCATCATCAGTTATGTGTCTGTTTTTATCGTTAACTAATCAATAATTGTGTTAAACTGAGATTTGCAGATTTGGTTCCAGTCTGGTGTGACTGTGTTTATTTTTTAAATTAATTTTCCCTTTTTTCCTGGCTTTATATATTTAATTAAACCTGTTCAGGCTCAACACAACCAAGTTCTCGCTCAGCATGTAGAAAAACGGACTCTTGTTGTCGTTCTGTCGTGTTTTCTGGCTCCGGTTTTGTCGTGTCCGGTTCTGACCCGTTGCCGTCCTCGTCGCTGCAGGTGCTCTGGGTTTCCCCATGCGGGGGATGAACAGCAGCGCGGCGCCGCAGTTAAGTCGAAGTGGACTGAACCAGTCGGCCGGTCAACTGTCGAGTCACAGCAGCACGCCCAACGCCGGCACCATGCACACGCCGACGTCGCCGAGCAGGTAAAGCTCACCTGGACACCTGAGACACAATCAGGGGTTTGTTCGGTTGTTTCTGCGTCACAGGATCAGAATAAAAACACAAAACTAAAAAGGTTCACAGTTTGTTCTGAGCTTCTTTATTTTAATCAAAGTCACACATTTGTCGCCTTAATTTGACCTAAAACCTGATTATTGATGAAGCTGCAGCTGATCAAAATCCTCAAGATGTTCAATTAAATCGTAGTTTTAGAAAAGAAAAGTTGAAAAGATTAAGTTTAGATGGTGATAAAAGTCGTTTCAATCTCAGTTTATTCTCAGTGATAATGGACCGACCACATTAATTAATGTAGATTTACCCGAGTTTCATCATGTCCTGTAACTGAACTAATCGATTAATTAACTCGTAGCTCGTTATTGCACCACTTCCTGATGACATCACTGGTCAATATTATAGGACTTAGAAATAAAATGAGGAGAAACTGATGATATTACCTATTGAATTTTTATTTTATGGACACATTTTCTTCATATTTTCATGTATTTTTTAACAGTTGTTAATCAAACGGTGCTTCTTTCTTTCTTTCTTGATTTCATCATAAACTTATTGTTTGAACTTCCAGTAAATCGCCTGATTGTCTGTTTCTTGGTTGTAAAACGCTTTCAGCTGCATTTTGTCTCCAAAACTTCTTCTATAAATAAAATCTGTTGCGTTTAGTAGCTGCAGTGTCACACTTGAGAACATATTTCACATCATTTCTGTGTTTTAAATCAGAATTCTTTCTGTTTTTTTGCATTAAATCTCATGAGAGGTTCATTATAATGAAGTGACTTTGGTTAATTAATCTGCAGAGTTTGATCTCGGCTGTGTGGAGGTTTGGTGTCGAGTGAAGCTCGTGTTTTTCTTGTTGCTTTAACGATAAGTCTTGGTTCTGTGCGCAGAGCGATCCTGCCGCTGAGCCGGAGCGTCCTGAACCACAGCCAGCAGGTCGGCGGTCCGACCGGCCAGGCGGGCGGGATGGGAGGCGGAGGGGGAGGCGAGCGGGGAGGCGGAGGTCGGAGCGGCAGCATGGGGAGCCCCAGCCGGTCGTCGCCGAGCATCATCGGGATGCCCAAGCAGCAGCAGGGACGGCAGCCGTTCACCATCAACAGGTAACGCTCACCTGGACGGCTCAGAGTCGGTTTTATTTACCCACAGGAGACAGAAAAGGTCAGTAGATTAGCTTCAGCTGCAGCTCTCGTTTGGTTTCAACAGGATTTTATTGTTAGTGACGTGAAAGAATCCACGTTTTAGTGACTTTGTGACGTTTATATGGTGAGTTTTTGTTGTTATTTTACATCCAAAAGTGAGATTTATGAGCTAGAAGTTAAAACAGTTTTATAGAATAAAACCACAACCTTCAAGTGTTTCAGTTAAAGCTGCATATTTACAGTGTGGCAGGTAATAAACTGATTAAATCTGTGAGAAACGTGAGCGTCAGCATCCTGTTAGTCCCACTTTTAAATCGGAATATAAAAAATAGTTTGATGAGTGGTTTAAAATGTGACGGTAGAAGCTCGTCTGTGTTCCTGTCGGCTGGGTTTCATTCAAATACAACAAAATAAAAAGCTGCTTCACAACCTGTAGACGTGAACGTAGAGCTACGAGTTAGACTGAAAACATCAAATGTTCTGAACTCGTGTCTGTCTGTGTGTCAGTATGTCAGGGTTCGGCGTGAACAGGAATCCGGGCTTCAACATGAACAACTCGCTTTCCAACAACATCTTCAACGGCACAGGTCAGAGAAAAGACGTCAGGTCGTAACGTTGTCGTGTTTTTATTGTCGCGCAGCGGCTAAACGTGTTGTGTTTCCTCGTGCAGACGGCAGCGAGAATGTGACGGGTTTGGATCTGTCGGATTTCCCGGCGTTAGCTGACAGGAGTCGGAGGGACGGAGGTTCGAATCCAACCCCGCTGCTCAACCCGCTGGCCGGTCGGGCTCCTTACGGTGAGACCAGAGAACACTAGAAACACATTAATGACACCGTGGACTCTAAAGTCTGCGTGTTTCGTACTACTGTGTTATTTTTATTCACTGTGGGCTCATTTTATTCACTGTGGGCTCATTTTATTCACTGTGGGTTCATTTTATTCACTGTGGGCTCATTTTATTCACTGTGGGTTCATTTTATTTACTGTGGGCTAATCCTTCTTTACTGTATGAAACTGTGTTAAATGAGAGTTAAAACAATCCCAGAGGACAAACATGACCTCTGATGTCTTTTCTTTAAATGTGATAAATATGTGAACTTGTGTGCTGATGAAGTCGTGCTCTGCTGTTTCATGCTCTCCTGTGTCTCCATATTACATTAATAGGCTGTCATTGGTCTGTTTCTCCAGTTGGCATGGTAACCAAGCCGTCCAGTGAGCAGTCGCAGGACTTCTCCATCCACAACGAGGACTTCCCGGCCCTCCCCGGGCCCAACTACCAAACAAAAGACCCCACCAGCACCAACGAGGACAGCAAAACGGTGCGACTCCGGCTCCCTCGCACTTCTACTGTCGCTACGTTATTTCTTATTTAACTAATCTGAACTTTTCCCTCGTTCTCCGTCCGACCAGAATCTGAACTCTTCAGGAAAGCCCACCTCCAACTCAGACGGTCCAAAGTTCCCCGGCGACAAGAGCTCTGCTCCCAGCAACAACAACCAGCAGAAGAAAGGGATCCAGGTGCTTCCTGACGGTGAGAAACACACAAAGCGTCACCTCAGTGTAAGCCTGGGTTCTCTAGAGATCAGGTTAACTTCAGCCTGGGTTCTCTAGAGATCAGGTTAACTTAAGCCTGGGTTCTCTAGAGATCAGGTTAACTTAAGCCTGGAGCTCAGTTTGACACTGACAGAGTTGCATTATGGGTTGTTTTTAGCATCACTACTGCTGTTTGAGTTTCTGGAGGCTCCTGTGATCCGTTTCACTGGAATAAAAAAGGAAAGAAATCCAAAACCAATGAAAACGAGAGTGTCTGTGGTGACGAGAAAATCCGTTAAACCACCAAGAAATCCAGATTTCACAGACGAGGAGGTCAAGAAAACAAAACCAGTGGTTATAATGATAACAGCAGAAACGTGACTTTGATGTGATTCCTGCCTGAACACAGAAGCTGAACCACAGATGAACCGGACCTTCTGTTTATATCTGACAGAACCAGCTTCTATTAAAACACCGTCCTGATGTAACGGGTCAGGCTTCACCGACAAGACGACACCAAGCCGTTGTCAGAGGCTCCAGATGGTCTTGGTTCCGTCTCAGCCTGGAGTTAATCAGCTTCCTGTGCCGACGAGTCTTAATTAGCATCAACTAGCTTCACATCAACGTGAAGACGCTTAATATTTGTAAAATATTTTACCCAGAAAATACGTAAATCTTTTGTCAGACTTCTGTAAACGGGTCGAACTTAAATCCTCGCCTACTGAACATTGGATGGACGCTGCGGTTTACAGAGGTTCCCTGAACGCCTCACGTTTTTAAACTCCAGTCAGACATGAATCGAGCATCACATTCAACCACTAAAGCTTCACGTTATTAACCGTAAATAACTGTAATCTGACATTTTAATCAAGAAATAATAGCGTTCTTTACTATTTCATGTAAAACAGTGAATTTAAAAGTTCCTGGATAACAATAATAATTCTATTTTAGCGTTAAAAGCATCGTTCTGGTTAAAGATCTTCTCCATGCTGGTGTATTAACCATCAGTGCTGCTGACTGAGGGTATGAACCGGACTCTGGGTGGAGGTCCGATACGTTCATTAAGCTGTAAAAAGGCTGTTTTATAGAAGCTCATGAATGTCTCCATCATTTCATAGTTTGATTAGTTTTTATTTAACTTCGCAGTGACTGAACGTTTGTTCTTCAGCTGAACTCTTTATTGTGATTCATTCGTTTCATTTTCTAAATAATCGTCACAGTAACAGCTGCAGGAAGTGACAGAAGAAGAAGAACGCAGCAGCTGCTAAACCCGCCTTAAGAGGCGCAAAAACATTCTGAGAGTCATCAAACACTAATGCGAACATTTTAACTCCAACACTTAAAAAAAAAACATCCGGTTATCTGGGTCGGGTCTCCGTCTAAACCTTGTTGGTGTGTTTGTGCGTCGCAGGGCGTGTGACCAACATCCCCGTCGGCATGGTAACGGACCAGTTCGGGATGATCGGCCTGCTGACGTTCATCCGGGCGGCGGAGACGGACCCCGGCATGGTCCACCTGGCGCTGGGCTCCGACCTCACGACGCTGGGCCTCAACCTCAACTCGCCCGAGTACGAAGCGCTCACAGGGTTCAGGTTTCATTCAGCAGCTGCTGTTTTTTTATCTCTAAATGACTGTCGCTGTGTTTCCTTCCCTTCAGGAACTTGTATCCTAAGTTTGCGTCTCCGTGGGCGTCGGCTCCGTGTCGACCGCAGGACATAGGTGAGTCTGACACATGTTTAACTAACTTAACTGTGAGTATTGATGAGGTGAACACAAACATGACTCATCAATAATCGTATTTATATCAGATCTGTCGGTGGTTCAACGTCTGGTTCCATAAAGAGAAAAGTTCGACATCAACAGAGTCCCATCGCGGCTACGTTTGACTTAGAGCTATGAAAATCGGTGCACTGATGTAGCAGCTCAGGACACACAAAAAAGTCCATCAGCGCGTTTCCCTAAACCCAACAGGAAGTCCGCCATTTTGAAAAATTGGCAAGCTGCCCCACGGTTTTCCTTCGTTTTTGGCCATTTTCAAAATCTCTCTCCTCCTTGGGGGAACGTCGTACACACCTGGAATTCGGCCAGCACCAACTACAGGACGTGGTGATTAAAAGTTATTAAAACGCTCCGCAGCAGTCTGACGGCGTGGAAATGGCGGCCCGCGCAATTTCGATCAAAGGCCATTTTGCCTATTTTCGCTGTGTTTCCGCCGTTCAGCGGAGTCCCGTCGGCAGGCCGTTTCACTTCGACCTACACGAGTCGGTGGTCATGTGTAGCAGGTTGGGACGCACGTAAAACTTAATCAGCGCCAAGCCCTAAACCCAACAGGAAGTCCGCCATTTTGAAAAAACATGGCGCCATAAAAGGGGACGTGCTGTGTAGCTGAGCTGTAGATGCTCCGATCGGCCTGAAACTTTAGACACGTTCTCCGAGTCCAAACTAGAGCGTGTTGCCAGTACGCCACGCCACGCCATGCACGCCGCCACGGCTCGCCATTAAACAGGAAGTGGCTTGTATCTAGGCCGCATATGCTCCGATCTGCCCCAAACTGGACACGCCGGATCAGAGTCCCGTCCGGAGCACGTTTCTGCCAAACCCCGACGTACGCGAAGGCCGACAATCGCTTGCGGCTTTAGTTTTATTTTATTCTGGGTCACACAAATGAATAAATCCAGTCCTGCTCTCGACTCCAGAGCTGCTTGTCGACCTGTTTCTGAGTTCTTCTGCTCTGAAGTGGCCAAAATGAATCAGTGCAGCTTTAATGAGGCGCTTTTAACGTCTTTTTGTTTCCTTTTGTCCATTTTTGCCTCCTTCTCCTGCAGACTTTCATGTTCCCTCAGAGTATTTAACCAACATCCACATAAGGGACAAGGTGAGTCCGTCTAAACAACACCACACTTACACTTTTTATTCTGATTACAACAGTGGGTTTATAACAGCTGAAATGTGTCTTTACTCTCCGTTTTCTCTCCTCGTCGACCTCCACAGTTAGCAGCTATCAAGTTGTCTCGATACGGTGAAGATCTGCTGTTTTATCTCTACTATATGAACGGAGGAGACTTACTACAACTCCTGGCTGCAGTAGAACTGTAAGAAAACATCTAAAATACACTCTGATGCTTGTTTTCATCACGTTTTCTGTCTCGTTATTTGTCTTGTAAGTTGTTTTTTAAGACGTTCGATCATTTTTGAACACATTTGGATGTTTTTGTGGCTTGTTTTGCAGAGTCGGGTGGTTTTATTCCTGGTTTTTAATTCGATTTTGGTTTAAATACACACACGTTCCCCCAAAAACGGTTTGCAAACTGTGATTTTAGTAAATTTCTGCAGAAATAACTGATGATTATATACGTTAATGATGTTTCTTATGTTGAAAATGACTCAAATTGTCCAAAAAGAAGAAATAAATGATAATTATGTGTAATTTTCAGCAATATTAAGTCGCTATGTTGCTCTTCTAGGTGAGGTTTGGTGTATTTTTCTGGAAAACCGCAAGTTTTTCGACTAAAAAACAAACAGCTCGACACATTTAATGTGCCGACACAGGAAGCATCTTGTGTAATTTAAAGTTAAAGATGGAGATTCATCTTCAACGACAGAAACCGAGAACTAAACGTCTGTAGAAACACGACGTCGTGTGAAACCCGTCGCCCACCGTGTGCTCCTGTGTGCAGCTTTAACAGGGACTGGCGGTACCATAAAGAGGAGCGGGTTTGGATCACCAGAGCTCCGGGGATGGAGCCCACGCTGAAGACCAACGCCTACGAGAGAGGGACCTACTACTTCTTCGACTGCCTCAACTGGAGGAAAGTGGCCAAGGTGAGGAAAACAAACGCACACTTTAAACCTCAATTAGCAACAAACACGTCTTTATATCAATACGTTTGATCAAATATCCGATCAAACGTCATTGATATCCGGAAATACTACAGAGTTCGTCTACATTTTTTTGCTGTCAAATCTGTTTTTCTTGTGGTTTTTAAATTTCTCTGTGTTGATTTTTGCGTCCATTTCAACTCTCTTCAGTTGTTTGGTTTCTTTTGCAGGGAATTAGCCTTTTTTACAAATGTCCAAATCAGGTTTTTGTGCCTAGTTTGTGTCATTTAACGTGTAGTATTTATGCTGATATCATTTTCCCGGATAATTCTACAGTCCGTTGTGTATCGTAGACCAGCTGCAGTACCTGGTTGTTCCACCAGGTGGAGCCTCTTCCTGTTTAATCCTGTAGAGACCAGAGGAGGCGTCACTCAGACTACAGCTCATGGTGGCAGCAGAGAGCATTGTGGGAGTTTAGCAGCAACGGGACCATGTGGTGGTTAATGACCTCCGACTAGAGCAAAAGTGGTTTTGGATTAATTTTTCTCATTTTGGGCAACATTTGAAACACTTTCTGACAATTCTTGAGGAATTTTGGACTAACTGGAAGACATTTAGGACAAGTATCGAGGCATTTTGAACGAGCTTTGAGTAGTTTTGGAAACATTTTAGTCACTGTGGAGAAGCTTCATGATTTTTTTGGTCAAACTGCAGTACCTGGTTGTTCCAGCAGGTGGAGCCTCTCTCTGTTTAGCCTGGTAGATACCAGAGGAGGTGTCTGAACGGTGCATGTGTTAAATGATGAAGCTGGGTTTGATTAGAAAAAACATTTCTGCTGTTTATGCGATCTGTGTCTTGTGTTTCTGGCTAAAAACATAAATATTTGCACACGACAGTGAACCGAAGTGCTTCGTTTGTAGCTTGAATTAAACGACAACGTGGACGCTCCTGCTCGTGATGTTCAGTTTTCAGCAGAACAAGTTTCTCTTCGTCGCTCTTTGCAGCGTCGTTTGTGTAGCTTCGCCTCAGACAGTCGTGGCTGTTGTGAAATCCAGGTTGAAAATAAGGTTCGTCGAGAACAGCGCTACTTCCTGTTAGCTCGCTAGCGTTTCCCACACAGACCTCGATGTTCAGGTTTCACACAAACGCTGAATTTCTGTGACCGTTAGATGTGTGATGGAGTCAATCCTGCTTCCTTGTTTTCAGGAGTTTCATCTGGAATACGACAAACTAGAAGAGCGACCTCACGTTCCCTCCACCTTCAACTACAATCCTGCCCAGCAGGCCTTCTGATTGGCTGATCCTCCTCCTGCCTGCCTGCCATTGGCCCTCCTGGCTCCACCCACCAACCCACCGTCACCTGTTTAGGTTTCCTCCACCTGCACACACTCAGATCAATCAGGCCTGAAAGGACTCGGGACGCCTCCTGATGCCCGACAGACTTTATCGTTTTAACTTCTGAGTTTCGTTTGTTCTTTACCTCATTTTTTTTTTTTTTTTTTTAATCTCCCACTTCTTCCTCCATGAGTTTGGTTCCAGCTCAGTCCAACACCAACAGCACTGCAAATAAGTGTCCATCCGACCGAGTGAGCCACGTTCCTGCTCGGTCTTAAGAATCGACTATTTTTGTCTAAGAAGCTTTTAAGGAGAACCAGATTTTAAACGCGGGACTCGGCCACCCGTCAGGATGGACGCTTATTTCGCTCTGTGTCGCACTTCAGCTCCAAATATTTATCTTCACTCTGACCAGGTTTTTGTTTTGTTTTTCTCCAGCGTCAGACAGTCAGGAGGCGAAATGCAATGTACATTGTAGCACTATTTCATAATAAAAGAAGGAAAAACACCTTTTATTTGGGGGGTTGTTGATTTGATCTGCTTTAATTCAGCAGCTAGAAACCGACTCGGAGCTCAGAGACGTCACTTTTAGTCGAACACGTTGGGATTTTCTCCAAACCGACTTCTTGTTGTCAACAAACCGACACAAACTAAACTAAACTACATTCATCTGTTTGGTAGTTTCTGATCAAAATGGGGAAAAACGTCGACAGAACAGCCAAAGACGTTCAGTTTGCTGCCGCAGAGTACGAAGAAAAACATAAATATGAACGTTTAAGACGCCGCAATCAGAGAATTTACTGTTTTTTTTCCCTTCAAAATCTACTCAGACTGATAAACCAGGAAAATAGTTGGTGAATCATTTAAAAATCAACAAGCTTCGTGTTAAACATCTTTGTAAAGCTTCTTAAATGTGTTGTTTCATTTCTTAATTAACGATAAATGAGATTTATTCAGTTTCAGCGGCGGTTTGATCCACATGTTGGTGCTTCAGTGCAGCGATTTGCCACTTTATCGGCTCAAAGAAAACAAAAACGATCTTTAATCTTCACCGATGAACATTTTTAAGAACAAAAACTAAACTGAGTCCAGATTTTAGAAGCTACTTGAGAAACCCACCAGCTGATGGAGGAAACCTGAACTCTTCTTGATTCTTTCGTTTGTTGACAATAAGAAAAACTTTTAACGCGTCTTTAAATTCAAGCGACTGGTTTGTTTTCCTTTTTATTGGGCTAAAGTCTGAACACGTTGCTCAGCTTCCATCCACTGCTTCCATCTGTTCTTCTGTTCCTTCACAGCTTCCATCACCTCCTCATCTTTGTTCCTTTCATTTATTCCCCACATTCACTCACAGGGTGTTTTTCACCGGGTTCCCGTCAGACTGATCAGAACATTTCTCTTTCTCGCCGAGATTCAGACGTTCCACCATTTTTTTTTTTTTTTTTACACTAAATAGGAAGCTACAGCCACAAGCTAGTTAGCGTAGCTTAGCATAAAGAATGGAAACGGAGGGAAACTGCTAGCGCGGTTCTGTCCAGCAGGGAACAAAACCACCCGCGAGGCTCCTGATTGTAACGTTTTTGTTTAATTTGCACAAAACTAAAGTGTAAAAACAACAAATTAACATTTAATGAAGGTTGTTCGTCGATTTGGTTTGAAACCGCGACGTTTTTCTACGCTTGGGTGCAGCTCAAGCTAAATATCAGTGAGTTTAACGGGTGTTTTGTTTGATTTTTCAGTTTTTTATGCTAAGCTAAGCTAACTGGCGCACATTTTCCTGAACAAAGAGTCTGAGTCTCGGCGCAAAAGCTAAATTTTCTCTAAAAGTGTCAAAGTTTTTTCTTTTAAGCTCCACCAAAAGACCAAAACCAACCAAAAGAGTTTTTTTTTTTTTTTTTTTTTTTTAAACATAATTTATTGATTTTAATTTGCCACGTTATTTTTTCCCTCCAGGAGGCACCGATGCACACTTATGTATATATATCTGGATAAATATATATACATAAACGCGAGGCAGTATTTTTAAGAAAAAGGTCGAAAACAAACAAAAAAAACAAACAAAAAAAAAACAGAGAAAATTTGCCCCAAACGAGGAGCCCCTCCCTCCTCTGCTGGCCAGATGCAATACTGACGCCTCCCGTTGCCGTGGAAACCGCCGCCAGGGAGACGGTTTCCGGGGGGAGACCACCGCCGACTCCGCCCGCCCGCCACACCGACCAACCACCTTCCAGCTCTTGACCGTCGCCGTGGCAGCAACAGCAGCAGCGCCGGTTGCCGTGACCACAGGGGCCAGCAGCAAACGCCAAGGACACGCCCCCCACAGACCGTGTGACCTGTCTGAGACGATCCGATTGGAGGACGAGGACTGAGGCACTTGGCCGTAGGCTGTTTTATTAAATATGGCAGCTAGTGTTTTAATAGGAAAAAGAATAAAATAAATATTCTGGTAATGAAACTGAACCTCGACTCCGGAGCCTCTTTATTTATTTATTTATGTTTGTTTGTTTGTTTGTTTTGTTTTGTGCAAAATGCAGTTTTTGTTTTTCAGATCTGAGCAGCTGCTGATGAAGATTTACCTGCTGACTCATCAGAAAACTGACTAATTATAATTAATCAGGTTAATCAGGAGATCATCGGGTCATGATGTTAGAAAACTGGATTCATGTTTGGTTAAAAAAAAAACAACTAATTTGTGGTTGTAATGCTACGGAGCAGTGAGAGGCCAAATTACAAACATAATTCAATAAAAGAATTAAAAAATAAAAGTGGAAATAAAAAGAATAAATAATGTGGCGATATTAATCAAAAATGAATCCATAAAAGAAAAGCCTGATAAAAGTAGAAATATAAAGACAAATAAATAAAATAATAAAAACTAATAATTTATTTATTGTTTTTGTATTTGTAAAATGTATTTATTTGTAGATTTTTTAAATCATTTTTTTTTTATTTTACTTTTTATTATTTTTTAAGTTATTTCATTTTTATTATTTTTTTGTGAATTTTTTATTTGCTTTATTTATTTTTTTATTTTAAGGCGCTTTTTTAATGTTTTATAAAATGTTTTCGTGCTTGTTCAGCGTCTCTTTGTTCAGGTTTCTGGTTTTATTTTGGGTCGTTTTGTGTCTCGTTCCTGGTGGTTTGTGTTGCTTTTGCAGCTTTTAGGCGATTTTTGCATCTATTTCGGGTTCTGTTGCGTCTTTGTGGTCGTTCCACCGTGTTCTGAATGTTTTTTGAGTGTTTTTTGCCTCTTTATGGTGATTTTCTTTGTGTAATCGTTGCTGTCAGTATTTTTTCATGCAATTGTGCTTTGTGTCTGTTTCTGGCGTCAACTTTTGGAGTAAATCTGAAGAATGAACAGTTCAGTCTGAAAGCAGACGTGGTTCAGAGAACAGAGCAGTGAGTAAATAAGTCAAAGCAGTGAACAAATGATGACATGAATCCTGGAGAAGCTCAAACTTCTGGATCAGTGCCTCTGAAGGAGGGTTTTCCTTCTTAACTGCATTTTGGTTTTGTGTTGCTCTTGTTGGTTCTGTTCAGGTTGTAAATGCTGGTTCAGTGTTTGTCCACAGGATGGCGCCGTGAGCCAACGCACGCTCAGCAGGCAGCAGGTACAACAGAACACCAGCAGAGTAGAACCGGTCCTGATTCATCGATAACTTCATCTATAAGTTATAACAACACATCCTGGAATAATTCACTGTCAGAGTTTCTGCAACGTGTAGATTTTGTTCAGAGTTTATTTGTTGTTTGGAACCAAAAACTGAGTTCTGTCAAATATTTTGTCTAAATTTTTAGAATTCCACATTTTCAAATCTGAGAATGTTTTTGCTTCCAACATGATCCAACGGATCC
>NW_007578677.1:22927-44202 GCF_000690725.1 Stegastes partitus | reverse complement strand
GGTTCTAGATTGTGGTTCTAGGTGTTGGTTCTGGGTGTTGGTTCCAGGTGTGCAGAGCTACGAGCTGCTTCACGGTAACGTTAACGTTCTATGAGGCCCGTTTGGTTCCAGCACCACCTTTGTTTGAACATCTTGGAACTCTTTGTGTTTCAGATGATCAATAATTATTAAACATCATCATTTATCTGATTTTGAACAGTTTTACGTCATTCTGAGGAAGCTTTAAGTGAAAACGTCTAAAACCTTCAGCCAACATCTTTGAGTTTTTGGTCCCAAATGACAGAAACACAAACGTTACTTTTGCTGCTGATCCGTTAATTAATTGACTTTTTATTGCAGCAGCTGAAGAAAACTAAAGGCCTGGAGGTAAACAAACAAACAAACACACTGTAAACAAACAAACAAACTGAAGGAGCTGCAGAGTGTTTGACTTAACGAGGCGCTAAAAGCAGGTTTTACTGCAGATTAAAGAAGCTCTGCAGGAGTCAGACTGAGCTCAGAAATAGAAGAAATAAAAACGAGTGAGGAGCTTCACATGTAGTCGCATTTAAAGTCAGATGCACCAAACCTGTTCTGTTGTGTTGTTGTTGTTGACTTTACTCGTTAATGAGCTCGTTACAGCAGAACATTCGGTTAATCCATCAGCTCCTTTAATTAAGCCACTGTTTCATCTTTAATTGCTCCGCCGTCGATTAGTTGTTTGAGAGGAAGTGGAAGACGTTAAGTTATGGTTTCACTAGAACGTATCCAGAACGTTCTTGTGCTGAAGCAGCTTCGACTGATGAGAGAAAAAAAAAAAAACTGTTTTACAAACAGCAGAGAGACGAAGATCCAGAAATGTGTTGAAGCCGTTGTGTTGTTGTTTTGTGTGTCTGTTGTAGCTCATCGTTGGGTTTTTGTGTCTTTCTGTTGGTGCAACGATGAGACGGCAGAATGTAGGAAAATAAAAAGGATCAATCAGAAGAAGCTTTAATGTGAAATCACAGGATGATAAAATGATAATAAAACGTTTATTCTGATAAAATTAAGATGCTGAATGTGTTTTAATTTTATTTTAAAGTTTTTTTGTGGATCAGAGAAATTAGTTTGACTGTAATTAAATCAGAAAGTATGAACAAAAAACTAAATATTTGTCCACATCAAACATCAGTAATTTGTTCTTTTACTGTTTTTTAAATCCACATTATGACGTTAATTTTGCTGAAAAACAGTTTTTTTAAGGACTGAAAACTGTTAAATGATCTTTTTACAGTTATTTTACAGAAAACAGTTTACATGCTGATGACAAAAATTGAAAAAATCAGCATATTTTTTAAAGTGAAAGGTTTTTATGCAGCATTTTAACAGAAACTGAACAGATTTACTTTAATAAATCAGCTAAATAAATCATTATTTTACAGATATTTTCAGTTGTTTTTTTTTCAAAGTACAATTTGTATATAAAGTTTGAAAAATTGATTTTTTTTACAGCTTTTAAAGACTTTACCTGTTTTGTTAAATTACAGGAAAAAATATTAATTTAAAAGAACCTGTAAATAATATTTGTCCACATCAAAAGTCTGTAATTTTACAAACAGTCATTTGTTCTTTTACAGCGTTGCTCATAGAATCCACTTTATATTTTTTATATTTTGCTGAAAAACTGTTAAATTATCATTTTCCGGTTATTTTACAGATTTTTTTGTTAAATTACAAATAATTTCTTGTAAAATCACAGAATAAAAAACTTATTAATTTACATATTAATGATAAAAACGGGCCAGAACGGTGAGAAAAAAAAGTGTTTTAACACAAAATCATCAGATTTGTTTTATTAAATCAGCTAAATGTATTTTTATTTTCCAGCTGTTTGATGCTGTTTCTACTGTTTTTAACATATTTTCTGGCTCCTTGCTGCCAGTTTTGACTTTTTTTTTTTCCAGATCATTTCTCCAGAGCGTCCGTCAGCAGCTCATCAGTCTGCTGCTTCATGTTACGACTAAACGTTGCGTTAAAACGTCCAGAAGTTTCCTTTAAACGGATCTGCGGTTCTTTTCCTGTCGCCGGTTTCAGGAGAAGGCCTCGTCGTCTGCGTAACGGCGGAGTTGATTCGAGGCTTTTCGGCCAAATGTCGGCGCTCTGATTCTGTTTCCTCGACAGCCGGAGCAAACATCTCCTCGTCTCTCCGGTTCTGTTTGTGTTCCGGGAGCTGAATCCGTCCTCTGAGGACACCAACTGTCGAACGCATCCCGGTTCCGGCTCACTCGTGGACCGACTGGGCCGTCCTGCAGGAACATGTGGCTGCTCGCTGATGTCCGCCGTCATTTGTAATCTTTTGATCTGCAGAGATGATAATAATCCGGCCACATGCCTCCTGATTACGGCGCCGAGGCTTCATGCTGCTGCACGTTTATGCAACAGATAAAACCTGCAGCTTTAGAATTATTTCATCGTCTGCTGTTTCATATTTACCGTCTCGTCCTCTGAAAGCTGAACTTCTTCACCGTAACAAAACCCTGAAGGGGGTCGAGTTTGACTAAAAGCTGCTTCAGGAGCGTTGATGTCAGAGTTCAGAGAATAAATCTGAGGTTTTATCAAACTGAGTTATTGGGACTATTTTCAGCAGCGGATTAATCCTCATGATGTTCTGCAGGTCAGTGTGTGTGTGTGTGTGTGTGTGTGTGTGTGTGTGCGTGTGCGTGTGTGTGTGTGCAGCTGAGATGAACCACAGTGAGTTCATGCCGGTGATCACGTGACTCCACAAACTGTTTGGACGTTTGTGTTTTTTGTGAGTCTTTGCGGTCGTAGTGTGTCTCTTCCTGCGTCTGTTTGTAGCTCAGCTCATGTGTTGTGGTTGTTTTGTGTCACTGTGTTGGTTTTTTGCATTTCTTTTTGGTAGTTTGTCTAGTTTTGGTCTTTTTTGTGTCCATTGTGTGTTTCTTTGTGGTCATTTTGCATCTTAGTGGTCGTTTTGTGTCTATTTTTGGTCATTTTGTGTGTTTGTTGTGTATTTCTTTGTGGTCGTTTTGTCTAATTTCGGTCATTTTGCGTCACATTGTGAAGTTTTTGCATCTTGTTGTGCCCGTTGTGAGTTTATCTGTCGTCATTTTGTATCTTAGTGTTAGTTTTGTGTCTAACTTTCATCATTTAGAGTCTCTTCGTGTCTCATTGCGTCTCTTTGTGTCTCTTTGTGTCTCTTTGTGTCTCTTTGCGTCTCTTTGCGTCTCTTTGCGTCTCTTTGTGTTCATTCCGTCCACAGATTCTTCGTCGTCAGTTTTTAGAATCGTCTCGTGTCGGTCGGTAAACTGGTTCGTTGTGTTTTTACTGAAGCTGTTGATCCATCTGGACTCGATAATCTCCTAAAATAAAGAAGAGAAGTGTTGACGCTGATCCTGAACCGGCATCAGAACCGACCCGGCGGCTGCATCGACACTCTGCTGATGTGTTTGAGCTCAGAGGACAGAAATCAATACGTCTCAGTTGGACCATCGATCATCTGGTCCTCGGAGGTCTTTCACACTAATCACCAGAAACCAAACTGATTTTCACTTTAAGAGAACCACAAGTCCTCCGTGGTCCGATGTGTTCTGGTCGTCCTGCAGCTCAGCAGAACGTTTAATGTTCAGTGTTTCACCACCAGAGTCGGGTCGATTCTTCTGTAAACGTTCAGCAGCTAGAAGTCCGGTTGAATCGTCACTTTGTTCAATCAGCAGTAAAGAGAAGGAAACTGAATCACCTGCTCGTCCTGGTTGCTCCACATGTTGGAGAACCTTCAGTCCGTCACACTGAGTCCAGATCAGGACTGGTTTTATAATGGTTTCATAATGGTTTCATAATGGTTTTATAATGGTTTTAGGTTGGATTTAACCTCATTTTATACTTGAACTTTGGCTTACACTGGTTTTGAGTTGGCTTTAGACCGGTTTTGGACCAGTTCTAGACTGTTTCAGACTGGTTCTATTGGACTTTAGGAGTTGGCTTTGGACTGGTTTTAGACTGGGTTTTGGTTTGTGATTTTAGACGGTTGTGGACCGGCTTTAGACCGGTTTCAGACTTGGTTTGAACTCGTTCTTAGACTCTGTTAAGAGACGGTTTTTGTTTGGACTCGTTATTAAATTGACTTATGACCAACTTTAGTCTGGTTCTGAACTTGGTCCTTGAATTGGTTTTAGACTAGTTTCAGACTTGTTTTTAGACTCTGTTTTGGACTGTAGTTGAACTGACTTAAGACCAGCTTCAGACTTGGTTTTGGACTTGGTTTTAGACTTGGTTTCAGACTTGGTTTTGGACCGGTTTAGGACCAGGTTTTCAGTTTATTTTTAGACTCTGGTTTGGACTGAACTGACTTAAGACCAGCTTTAAACTGGTTTCAGACTTGGTCCAGGAGCTGGGTCTAGACTGGTTCTGCTTCTACATAGATGTCGGTGTTCTACATCATTCTGTGTCTAGTTCTGGTCGTTTAGCGCCTCCTTGTTGTCGTAACATCTCGCTGTGGTCGGACTTCATGTGTTCTGGTCGTGTTCTGTCTCATTTGGACGCTTTGTGTTGATCACATGATCATGTTTGAGTCTGTGGAATAAATAAAGTACTGAAGACGAATGACTTTCTGACCTGTTGGGTCCGTTCAGGTAAACATCGACAGGAATCAGATGTTTGAGGCTTTGATCCACATCCAGAGTCGGTTTGAGTCTCTACGTTCTCGGTTCCAAACACCTCTAACGTCCAGTCAACTGAAGCTCCACGTCTCTTTATAAACAGATAAAACACAGAACCCGTCGTACATTAAAGGCGACCCGGCGTCCAGAGAGTCGGAGGATGTTTCAGAGTCGAGTGTTCTGCGTCGCTAAGAGGATTAACTCGTCCAGCGTGGAGCGGAACAACAGCACGGAACACAAATCTGGATTCAATCATCGGGAGCAGAAGGACGAGCGTCACTCGGCCCGCAGAGAGGAAGGAAAGAACCCGACCAGAAGTACGGAACCACCCGAGGTCCGGTTCTCTGTCGGGGTCAGACTGTTCCACTCAGAACCCCGTCCACGCTGATACCTGCGTCTCTCTGCAAACTGCTGACTAAAGTCGGAAAAACATCAAAGTTCCAGGAACACAGATTGGGTTCTATGAGAACCAAGAAACAACGTTCTCTGACTTAAATAAGGGTTCTCAGATGTTATCGAGGCCTCAGATGGCAGAACGTTCTTTGTAAGACGTTTCTGTTCTGCAATATAATAATAAAGGTGGAAGATTCTGGCTCTAATGTTCTGAGAATGTTTTGAGAACGTTGTTCAGGGAACACATGATAGAACATCCCTCTGCAAAATATTCTCAACATGTTCCATTATAACACAGGAAGAACGTTCTCAAATCAACAGTTGTCCAGATGTCATTGAGGCCTCAGATGAGAGAACGTTCTACAGTGTTCCACTAAGCAGAACATGTCCGAGGTCTAAAGAACGTCTTGAAAATGTTCTTTATAAGTTTCTATGATGTAATTCACACAGGTGGAACATTTTGCCTGCAGTGAGGGAACCGATTATAGAACGTTCTTCTATAAATCACTCTCACAAAGTTCCATGATAGTGAAAGAAGAACGCGCTCAAACCAACGTTCTAAAAAGGTTTTCTGAGTTTTATCGAGCCCTCAGATGGTAGAACACTTTGTTTTCTTGAGGGAACAAACCACAGAACGTTCTTAATATGAAATGTCACCACCAGAGTAACGAAGGGAGAACGTTCTCAGTGGAACACAACAACAACAAAAGAGGAACGTTCTCAAACCAATGTTCCAAAAAGTTTATCGAATGTTATCGAGTCCTCGGACAACAGAACGTTCTTTATGAGACGTTCCTGTAATGTGATATGCTAGCAAAGGTGGAACATTCTGGCTGCCGTGTTCTGAGGAGATTTTGGGAACGTTGTTAAAAGAACACATGACAGAAAATGGAAAACGTTCTGAGGATGTTGTTGAGGAACACATGATGAAACGTTCTCACAACATTCCATGATCTTTTTTTTTTTAAGGAACGTTCTCAGCGTAACATTCTGAGAACATCCAACAATGTTGTCACCAAACGTTGTTGGAACGTCTTTGCTGGCTTTAAGGAGAACATTCTGGGAACTAGAGGATAGCAGCAGAACCTTAGCAGAACCTTAGTAGAACCTTCTCAGAACGCTTGCAGACTTTATTAAACACACTTTTTTTCATCTACAAAGTGCTGATTGTGTCTGTGACGTCTTGGAACCTTTTATTTTTATTTTTGTTTTTTGTAGTTGAGATGCTGGAGGTGAGCAGAGGAGGAGAACCAGGGAGAACAGAGGAGAACAGAGGAGAACAGAGGAGAACAGAGGGAGGGATGATGGAGGATAAATGAGACACACGAGCACGTCCAGGCAGCAGAGCAGCTCCTCCTCCTCCGGTCCTCCTCCTCCGGTCCTCCTCCTGCTCCTCCCCCGGTGCTCCTCCTCTCCGTGCCGGCGGCGGAGCGGAGGTGTCCGCGGGGCTGCCATGGCGAAGATCCGGGTGTCGTACGAGTACTCCGAGGCCGAGGACAAGAGCATCCGGCTGGGCTTGTTCCTGATCGCCTGCGGGATCCTCAGCCTCTTCATCCTCGGCTTCTGCTGGCTCAGTCCGACGCTGCAGAGCCTCCAGAGCAAGCCGGCCAACTGCACGGTGAGCCGGGCGGAGGAGCTGCGGGCTGCCGGCCGGCGGTCCGGAGCTCCGGAGCGTCAGGCAGGAGTGGTACTGGTCGTACTGGTAGTACTGGTAGTACTGGTAGTACTGGTAGTATTTAATAGTGTTTATTTATCAGTACTATTTGAGGGTTAAAGGGTGAATTTCACAGTAACTTATTTAACTTGTGACTCTTTCTGCAGTATTTTTACTCTGATTACTTTACTCTCATTTATTACTGTGTTCATATTTTCAGAATTATCTTTTTTTTTATTATTATTATTTGAACTTATTTTAATCTAAACAATATTCACATTTTCTCAGTGTGAATAAATCTGTAGTTTATGAAGTAGGGAGTTAAAAACTGTTGGAAAGAACCTGCAAGTTTGATATTTTCAGCTCATTTAAAGCTTCATTATTAGATTTAATTAAAGCAGCATTCACATGTTTACACTGTTTAAAAAAAACCTCGTTAAAAACAGTTTAAATTAAGACTGTGGCTTGGTTTAGTATTTAAAAACCAGTCAAACATGTAAAAATCATGTAAAATAATGATGTTTTTAGTTCATTTAAATACAGAATAGAAAGAAAATTTCAGTCCATGAGGAACTCTTTAAGCAGTGATTTAATTAAGGTCGCTGAGATTATTACTGTTGAGTTAAATTATTTTTCTTTTGATGATAAAATATATTTAACGGGCTGCTGCAGCTGTTTTATGTGTAGTTTTAAATGTTAAACTGATCTCAGATCCTCTTATTTATGGTGTTTATCTGTGCTGATTACAGATGAGCTCATTAAAAATAAACGAACAGATTCATCACTAACAAGTATAATGAGAGTTATATATAAAACAGAGACGGAGAGCAGAGTTATGGATCCGACTGAGAACTTTATGAGGATATTTATTCAGGAGTTGATCTGATTTAGTCGTGTTTGCTGCTTTTCACTGTTTTATGTTCATGTTAACTGATTGTTTTGGGCAAAAAAAGGCATCAAAAAGCAATAAAACCACCATTTAATTGACTAAACGATTGATAATCTGATTAAAAATGAACACAGACTGATTCCTCACACAGCTAATGAGCTCCATAGCAGGATAATACTGCACAGATCAGGTCAGATCCTGTTCATATGTGACCATAGTGTCTGATTTGATCACGTTCCTGTGAACTTATTGAAGTATTTGGTGTGAAGCTGCTCAGTTTGATCCATTTGACCTCATTAACACGTAGCTCAGCTAATCTCACGTCATCCAGGTGATGAACTGCAGGATTCCTCAGATCCTCTGTGATAATCTGTTAAATGGGGACGAACCGTGATGCGGCTCAGTGGCATCGGATCAGCTGCAGGTTTCCATCAATCGGATCAATCAGGTGTGACGATGAAACTCATTTACATTCAGACTGACGACTTCGTTCAGACAGTTTTTACCACAAATATCAGACGGATTTTTAGAACTCTGGCATTTTAAGGTTCAGCTTGTTTGTCTGTTGGGCTGTAAACATTTCCAGAATGTTGTCCACAGTTTGGTTCTGACTCTGAGGTAAATGTACTGCAGTGAGTACGAGATTGTTAAAGTCAAGGTTTTCAGAAGAAAGCAGAAGATTGACTCTAAGAAAAGTGAAACCAGCTGCTAGCGAGTTGGGTTCTGACTGCAGTCGGTAGAAATGTCAACATAGGCTCCGCCCCCTGACACCCTACAGAGGATGAAGCCTGTGTAGATGATGGATGGATGGACGTAGTTGGTTAACTGACCCGTAACTGTTGGTCTTGGAGGTGATTCGTGGGGACTTTGGTGGTTTTCATGGTGGTGACGGATCCAACATGTCACCTCAGAACAAAACAACAACAAACAGTCACTGGATGTCTGTGATGTTCGGCTTTATGCCGAGTTGGACCCACACAGCGGTTCTTCAGGGACTCTCAGAAGAACCTCGTAGGTATAGTTTTTGGTTCTTGAAGTCAGAAGAAGTTCAAAAGGTTCCGGCTGCCCTAAGACGGCCTGAACCTTCAGTGATCTGCTATCAGCTGGACTGTCTGTGTATGATGGTGGTGAAACAGGAAGTGACATCAGCTGACTGATTAGTTT
The DNA here is from genome assembly GCF_000690725.1 of Stegastes partitus. Taxonomy (NCBI): domain Eukaryota; kingdom Metazoa; phylum Chordata; class Actinopteri; family Pomacentridae; genus Stegastes; species Stegastes partitus. The sequence continues at coordinate 35,468 of NW_007578677.1, read as the reverse complement.
GATCTTTGGGGCGGAAACGTAGACCTGTGATGTGAGGTGATGGAATGCAATCAGAGGGACGGTACCATCACGTTGTCGGGTTTTTGAAAAGGAACCTGTTTTATCTCCATCGATGGCCTTTAACACAGAAGTCCGGCTTGGATTCAGACGATCCTTCTTGCTTTCAGATGAGCTCACAGAAGGTTTTTTCTTTAACTCCCAGACGTCTGAGTCTTTGCCTTCGTCTCCAACTTCTGCAGAATGTCGTATGCAGGAGGTTTGGGGCTGCGCTCGCTGGCAGCTGTTCGGAAAAGCAAATTCTGAGCCGCGGCCAGAAAACCAGCGACAGCGACGTGGCAGGAAGCCTGGACGGGACGCAGCTAAATAAAACTCCTTCAGTTGTTTCAGCCTCTCAGATTCTTTAGAAGCAGGTTTTAAACACTGATTCTGTTCAGAGCTCCCTGATCTGTCGCTGAATGCAGAATCACGCCCACATGAGATCAGTTGTTGCTCAGATTCAGGAAGTGTGAACGTCGTGTTTGTAGAAAAGCTCAAAGCGTCGCAGTAATCTTCTTATTTGGCAGGAGCAGAACTCGACCTTTAGTTCTGACAGAAACGTAAACATATTGTCAGAACCTGCAGCCGGGCCGCGTTCTGGTTTGATCTTTATTTGCCGTCGATACAAAGTGAGTTTCTCCACCTTCGCCTCCTCTCGGCCGTGGACGTTTGAAAGTGTTTGCGCAGCGTCTCGGAGTTTCCGCGCCATAAATCAGACGCTGCGCTCGGAGCGGCCGATGATGAATTCATGGCGGCCTGATTTATTCGGCTGTTAGCTTATTGCATCATCTTGGAATAATGTCGATGCATTACGGAGAGTGGACGGCTTTTGTTTTTCTGTTTTTTTAAATGGAGTCGACTCCGTCATCCACTAATCCGCCGCTCAGTACAACATAAATCACATTAGTGGGACTTGGTCGCAGCTTCCTGAGTGATGAAGAAACTCCGACTGTTGTCAGATCACAGCACACTGATCAGGTTTTATATATACATACATATATATATATAGATATAGATATATATGTGTGTCTTCATGCCTGAGGTCGGTTTCTCCGTCCAGTCATGATTCAGGTCAGAACTTATCGACCAAAAAGTTGCAGATTATAACTGACCAGAAATAAAAGTTTTACTCATCAACAACGTCGTGATAAAGAATCAGTATGTTTATGAATTTTTTAATTCTTATTTATATATTTTTTTAACCATAAAATTACACATTTACTGTATTTAAATCAGAAAAAAAATATTTTAAAGATATTGGTGTTTTTTCAAAAGTAAAATGATGTATTTTCAGGATTGAAAAATTACCCCAAAAAATGTATATCTTTTTTATTTTAAAGATTTTTCCTTCTAAATTATAATATTTTGTAAAATCACAGAAAAAAGTAGAAATTTACATGTTGTTTGTTTTCCTTGTATAAATACTAAACAAAAACAAAAACAATCATTTATTCTTGTCCAATGTGTGACGGTTTAATTGTATTTAAATCAACGTCATTATTTTAACCAGTTTTCAGTGTTTTAACTTGTTTTCAGATTTTCATTTCTTTTTATTGGATTCTTAAAATATTTCCAACAGTTTGGTTCCATATAAAACATTCAGATAAGAAATGTTCCAACACGACCCAGTTCAGCTTCTTAACCGACATGTTTGTTCATATTTTCAGCCACGACTCTTAACAGAAGCTAATTAAAGTCAGATCGTTAGTTTTTCTGCTCAGAGCTGGAATTTGGGGACGAAACATGGAATTAAAGAAAATGTCAAATGAAATGGACCCAGTTCACTGACTTATGGAACAGTTCTAACCGACTGAAGACAGATGAGATGTTGGTAGTTTCTGTTTATTCTCAGTTTTTATCGTTTTATTGTTGCTTAAACGTATTTTAAACGTTCACCAAACTTTCACTGTTGCTCATAAAAGCCTGAAATATTTATATTTGGGAGGAACCAGATGTGATATTTGTTTTTTCTGCATTGAATCAACACCAGAATAGTTCTGTTCTGATGGTAAACCAGCGGATCGAGTCGGTTCTGTCCTGGTTCCTGGAGGTCGGCGTGTTAACCCGCCCCCTGTCGCCCCCTGCAGGTGGTGTCGGTGCTGCGTCCGGAGGAGATGTTTGAGTGCGTGTTCACCTGCGGCGCCGACTGTAAGGGCACGTCGCTGTACCCCTGCCTGCAGATCTTCGTCAACAACTCGGAGTCCAACTCGGTGGCGCTGCTGCACTTCGATGAGCAGCAGCTGGTCCTGAACCCGAAGGTACGACGGATTCACGGAGTCACAGGCAGAACACATGAATCTGTTAGTCCAGGTGTTATCAGGTCTGTAGAGTCCAGGTGTTCTGGTTCTGGTCGGCCCAGGTTCTCTCAACAGGCTGAGGGTTTATTCATTATTCATCCTTTAGTTCTAGCAGCAGGAGGAACAGAAAACCTTTAAAGAGCTTTAAACTGATCCAACCTCCTTTATTCATTTATCTCTAACGAACCGACAAACAGCAGAGACACAAAACAAACAGCAAGAGTCACAAAACAGCGACAATAACGCACAAAAAAGAAGCCAATGGACCACAAACAGTGTTAATCGTCACCTCAAAGGGCTGCGACATGCAAAACGTCTCCAAAGAGACAAAAACAACCACAATGAGGCACAAAGTAGGAAAAAAGAAATGAACACAAATGAATGCAAAAAGGCTGCAGAGACTCAAACTGAAGCAAACTGAAGACAGACGCTGATTCAGAGCAAACAAAAATAAAAAATAACTTTGAATAGAAGCAGCGTAGCAAAGAAGAGATGCCAAATGAACCCAAACAGACACAACAACTGGACAAATGCCTGAACATGAACATCGGAGCCACAAAGGGAAGCTAACAGAACCAGAACCAGAAGCTTTATCGTCCACTGAAGCTGCTAGAAGTCATCAGATGAATGCAGGAGAATCCTCAGTTTGACCCAATCAGCTGATTCCAGGTTCCAGCTGTTTGTCTGCAGAACCTCCATCATCCAGACAGAACCCTGTTGGAGCAGATTTGTCTGATGAACGGATCAGAACCCCTCCGACACGCCGGCGTGTTGATGCTCTGGCTTCAGGCTGTGAGAGGCTTCAGCCTAAAGCTCAGCGGCTCTAAATGATCTCCTGAAACATCACCGACTGTACCATCAGCTCAGCAGCAGGTTTACGCTGCTACAGGCAGAAACAGATTCATTACATGAGTGTGACGCCGGAGGTGAGACGAGCGTCGGTTAGCGGACTGAAAGAAGACGGAGGTGAGTCAGGAGAGTCCGATCGGTTTCAACCGTCTGGAGGCGAGGAGCTGCTCAGAAACACATCCTGAGAGAAGAAGGAAGCTGCTTGGAGTTCAGGAGGACGGCTGGTTTGTTTGAGCCTCTGAGCTTCATGAAGGAGGAAACTGCAGCTTCATACAGTCGCTGTTTATAAAACCCTGTTTGGTGAAAACTGATCGGACCAAACCAGGTTCAGCAGTGTTAGAGGGAAATGGGTCAAAGTTTGGTGGTTGGAGGAGTCATCAGATGGACCCAGAGACAGAAGCAGCTGCTCTGTGATGACTTACTGAAGTTTTAGTTTCCTTTTGCTGACGGCCTCTTTGAGAACAAAACCAGGTTCTTCTTGTTAAACATCATGAGGAACTGGAGATGTCTGTGGAGCTTCTCAGTCCTCCTGGTTCTGGTTCTTCTCATAGATTAATCGTAGCAACTGGACTTGCTTGAGCTCCTTGAAGACATCTCTCCCCAGGAAGATGAAGCCACATCCACACCTCGCCACAGAGACCCTAACGAACCCCACTGTGGCAGGAGGAGCACTAACGACCCACATAACGAGGGGGAGGAGCAACAAACCTCCTGTTGAAACTCAGGCGTTAATGTCAGTATGTGGAACTGCCAACTAGTCAGTCAGAGCTGATGAAGCCTCTTGGATGAAGGTGGAACGTCTTCAAGCAGGTCCAGTTGCTACGATTAAACTACCAGAAGAACCAGAGATACTTCTGAGGACCACGGGGTAGAAACAGAAGCTTGGTGGTGGTGAGTTGAGGTTTTATTTTACCTACCAGTTGAGTTTTTACAGGCTTGTCCGCCATCTTGAATCGCAAACGCGTTGCAGCGACCTGTGACGTAGCGCTCAGTTTGCCTCTAAAGGTTCAAATCCATCATGGACCAAACTTCAAAGTCTCATGGTGACGGTACTGGTGGACTGATGGTTGGACCACTTCAACACTTATCAAAGAAACATAAAACTCAGCTTTGGGTTGTTCCTGTTCGGCTCTGAACCCCTCAGTCTGTGTCGAGGTCTTCAGCGAGGTGAAGTTTTCACATCTTGTTTGTTTTAAAGGTGGAACCAGTGTGTTTCCTGGATGGACTCAGATCTGACTCACGTTCATCTCAAACTGACCAAAAACCTGTTTCTGGTCTTTTCTGTAGCCAAATCGTTTCCACGCGACTGGTAGCGTGTCTCCAGTTCTTCAGTCGTGTTGTTGTGCTGGTCAACAAACCAAATGTCTCTGAAATAGAGTTAAAGAGACTTCAAGAACCCTTGAATCTGAGTTAAAGATGTTCTAAAAGACTTCTAAATAAGGCATGACTTCTACCTGATGAAGAACCAGAACCTTCTGCTAAACTTAGCTTCAGTGACGGACAGTTGTTCTTCGTTCTACCTTAAAGTTGGTGGATTTTAGTTTGTCTGAGTCGTCAGGAGAAGAGACGAGATCACAGTTTAGTTTGATGCTTCCAGCTGTGTAGGACTTCATCATGTTTGTGTATTTCTGTCACCATTTACGTCGTTTTGTGTCTCTTTGTGGTCACTTCTTGTCATTGTTTTGTCTCTGTTGTCATTTTGGGCCACTGTGATAGTTTAGTTTGTTTATGTGATATTTCGGGGGTTTGTGTTGTTTTTGTGATAATTTTTATATCTTCTCGCGGTTGTTTTGCATCTCTGAGGTCACTTTGAGTCTCTTAGTGGTCGTTTTGTGTTTCTTGTGCTTATTTTTTGTTTGTTTTTTGTTGTAATTTTAAGTCTCTGTTGTCATTTCATGTCTTTTTGTGGTAATTATTTATAAATTAAGTATAAATGCTCCCCGACATGGCAATAGGATCAGGATCAGCTCACACTGTTCTGTTACTGTTGGTCATGTAGATGATCGTCACACAAGTGTTTCCAGTTTTTAGGAAATCATAAACAAACTGCTGTTCGTTAAGTTTAGTCTGTTGTTGTGATTTTATTCATCACGTCACCGTCAGTCTGATCTCTAATAATAAACCCGCTGGTTTAACGGACTCCACGGATCACATCCACACGTGAACTCGCCCAAATAAAAGAATACCAGCGGAGACAAACACACGAGTCTACTCGTCTTCTTCATTAGTGCACGTCTGGGTCGTCGCCACGGCAACAGAGTAAATATAGAGGGGAGAGACGGCGCGTCATCACCGATGCCGCTCGGTCGCCATGGCAACCGGTGATGTGGCGACACGGAGGAGAGAGAGAGAGAGAGAGACGAGTCACGCTTCATTCAGAAATCCCTCCAACACCGAACGCTGAGGCCGAGAGCCGGACCGGACCGACGGGACTCCGGATCGTCGGCGCATCAGCGACCTGTCGGGTTTAAATACCGCTGGAGGCTCCGCCCCCTTCAAGGCCCGAGTTTAAGAATAATAATTAACAGGTTGGAGGAGAAACAAGAACCGGCTGGTCTTCAGCTCCAAGAGTCAGCAGTTCATCACAAACACCTGAATGTGGGTTCATGTGTCATAAAAACACAACTTTTGATTTATAATAAGACAAATAATAATAAGAACATGAAAAACAAACAGTCCTGGTTTAGATCTGCAGCTCAGAACGTTAAAAACACGTTTAATATAATAAATAACGATGGACATTAAACACTGGACCAGTTATAGTTCAGATTCTGCTCAGAACAGATAGAATAATTATATATATACGTATTTAATTTAAAGCCATTAATCAGATATGTGCCCAATTAATATAATTAGTTTGTACAATTCAGTGACGCTCTACAAAGTAAGTTAGTCTCTGTCTCTTAGTAAACTGGAATCTGTGTGATGTTGTTGTTTTTCTGCTCGGGGACAAAGTTGGACAACGTAGATGATGAGTTGTGGAGCATCAATACGTCTGTTTATGAAAGACTCTCTGCAGCTCTGCTGTTCTGGAACTCTTCAGGACTTTTATATTTTCTGCTGATGTTCCTTAAATGTTTGCATTTTTCCCCTTTTGCAAATTTCTCCACCGTGAGATTAACAGAGGTTTAGCTTAGCTTAGCTTAGCTTAGCTTGTTGTGTCATGTCGTGTTGTGTCATGTCGTGTTGTGTCTTGTCGTGTCTTCTTTCATCTTGACATCAGCATGACATTCATCACTTGTCAGCTGTTGTGTTTGATAAGTTCCTGGATAAAAACTATTTGTTGTGGAACCACAAGAAGAAAAAAGCAAACTGCAAACCCGGTAGACTCAATAAATTCTGACTTCTCACCAAAGACGGAACTTTTTCCTGTGAAATGTTGGTGGACGTCGATTCCAACCGCCGTGAATGTTGGACGCCACGTCAGATCCAGGAAATAAAAACCAGCAATGCTCCTTTAACCGCCGCTCTGGTCGGACTTTTAGCGCCGTGACCTTTTAGCGACAGTCAGACGGGAGCATTAATTGTGTCTAAAATGGAGGCGGTGTTTGTAGAACAGCTGCCAGGCGGAGATGTGGCCGTTAATTGGTGTTGAGTCTATAGGGGGCGGTTGGTTAATGGAGCCGCCTGTGGACCAGATGACTGACATGACATTCAGATCGGCGGCGGCTCGACGAACACACCGACCAGATCTGTTGCTGCGCTGAGCTCTGAGAACCAGGACGCTACCGGTTAGCTTCATTCAAACGGCAGCACAACAGAACTCGGGTCAATGTCTGGTGTGAACACTGAAGGTTTTATCGACATCAGCGCTGGAGCTGCTTGTCGGCATCGATACGCTCAAGTTAGCGTCATAGAATGTAACCAAGCACATCAGAGCTCAGGACGTCTTTTATACCTGAACCATCAAACAGCTTGGAGAAGTTAAGATGGTAACACCTGGTTTAGACGCTGAACTGGTTTTAGAATGGCTTGGAACAATACTGGCTACAGGTGTAAAGTGGTTTCAGACCTGGTTTTGTCCTTTGAACTGGTTTAAGCTTTGTTTTGGGGCTTTTTCCTACGGTTCTGTCACCTCTCAGGTCAAGGCTCAGAGTTTTGTTTTGAACTAGTTTTGGACTGTATTGGACGTTATCTGGAATTGGTTTTGAATTTGTGTTTGTGCAGGATTTTGGACTTGAACTGGTTTCACACTGGTTCTACACAGTTGTTCTGGTGTTTGCTTGTTTAGAGGCGTCGTTTTAGACAGAGTTTATACTGCGTTCTGAGATGTGATTGTAGAGTTTTGGATTTATTTTAAACTCTTCTACACTTGATTTTGGGAGCATAAACTCAGATTGGTCTATTAATTAGTCTTAGACTTAATTTTAAACAGATTTTGTAGCGTTTTTGGGACATTTCTCCAGATGTTGAGAGGACTAATTCACTTGGTAAACACAGTTGGCTATAAAAACTTAAATTAGCGCCACACTTGTTGGCAGTGGAGGAGGAACTATGTTATATATTAAATAAATCATCAAAAAACCCAACCTGGAATCAGTGAAAAGAAAACCCTCTGCAGGTGTTAGACGGTTAATTAGAAGAAGATTATAATTACTGATGCATTCGTGTATTTTTGGGTGAAGCTAAACCAGCTCGTCACATTTCAGGAGCTTCTCTTGTGTTTTCGATGCAAACCCTCCCAGTCCCGCTTCAGTGAACGTATTTAATCAGATTCCACCACTTCATTCTGCCTCTAGCAGCCCAACCGCTGCCTGGTTTTTGCTTTAATGTCACCTTCAGAGATTTAAATGAGAGAACAGAGAGCATGTCCAGTCAGGAGCTGTGATATTTGCTTTCACACCTGCTGAATCCGGCGAACACGAAGCGCTCATTTACGTAGTAATGCATGAACACACACACAGCGATGCACACGCAGAAGTTGGTTCTGTTTGTCAGGTTTTAATTAAAGCTGCAGGTTTGCGTCCTTATCGGATCAGAAACGGCAGCTTATCGCCTTCAGTTTAAAGAGCAGCAGAGCGCGAGGCAGCCTGACGGACGTCTGAACTCACAGCAAGAACACGAGTTCGTGGTTCGGCCTCGATTTGACCTAAACCTCAGTCAGCCCAAACCCGAAGCCTCGACCCTGACACTGATCCATGAACGTCCTCGAGTCCCACCAGCGTCCTCACAAACTCCTTCACCAACACGAGTCCCCACAAAGCTCCATGAACAAACAGCCTGAGCTCGGCCGTGAGGTACAACTCTGCAGCTCCACGCTTCATTTCTGTTCCTGCAAAAATGAAATGAACTGCTGACCTCAATAAAGGCGAGGAGGCTCAGGAGTGTGTGTCACGGTGTGTGTGTCACAGTGTGTGTGTCACGGTGTGTGTGTGTGTGTGTGTGTGTGTGTGTGTGTGTGTGTGTGTGTGTGTTGTCTACAATAACTTATCAAACCGATGCATCGACGTGGCTGCTCGGCTCACAGGCCTTCAGGAACTGTGTCGATTATTAAAACACCATCAGACTCAGTCTGTTTGTAAAACTACGATTTGCTAAAATCAAAGCTGTGATTCGTTTGTGTGTTACGATGAATTCTAAATATCTCAAACGAGAAAAGTCCCAAAAAAGTTTTCTGCCCTCGAGTCATTTAATATTTAGTGTCTGCTGAGCCTCAGTCTAATATCATTCTCCTCCATTATACACTTCGTAAGTACATTAAAGTTATTAAAATCAATCCAGTGTATCTGCTGAACATCTGCAGTGCGTTAAGACAAAACCTGCATTTTTACCTCCAGTCTGGTCCTGAATGTTCTGCAGGTGGAACCTCGTACTAAAGCTCTGCTAGAACTCTCTCTAAATGTAGAGTTTAGGATCCAGTGAGAAGAAAACAGATGAAGAACAATCTGTATTCTCTACATGATGTCAGGAAATGTAGACCAGCTGTAGTACCTGGTTGTTCCAGCAGGTGGAGCCTCTCACTGTTTAACACTGTAGAGACCAGAAGAGGCGTCACTCAGACTGCAGGAAGTTCGTGTTGGCAGCAGAGAGCATTGTGGGAGTTTAGCTGGCAAGTGTCAACGTGTTTTGGACAATTTCAAATCATTTTGGACACGTCGTCCTCGACAGAAGTTTTTTATTTGTTTTTTGACGATTCAATTTTAAGTCAATATGAACACATTTAGAGGATTTTAGACAAACTATGAGTCATTTTGTTGAAGTTTCGATATGTTTTTGTCGAGTTTTTGAGTTTAGCTGTAGTACCTGGTTGTTCCACCAGGTGGAGCCTCTCACTGTTTAACCCTGTCGAGACTGTTAATGACCTCCGGACAACATTTAGGAAACACGATGTGTCTGAAGTCCAGAAGGCTTCAGTTCCATGACCCTTGTTCGTCACTACAGAGTTGGTTGATGGTAAAAATGTGAGACCTGTGGGACTAAACTTTAGCTAGCAGCAGCGCGGCACCGTGACAAAGACTAACGTGGAGGTTAAGGGTTTTGGTTGATGTGTTTGGGATCGAGTAGGACTGTTTTTATGGATCCCAGCGCCGCTTCTGCTGCCCAGATGATACGTCTGTTGACTAAAACAACAGCTTCAGCGTCTGCTGCTCGGTTCTGAGCTCGATCGGCCCGTTTTGATTAACTGTGCTGTTGGCTTTGGTGTCTCAATGTGCTTTTAGTTTAATATCTGTTGCACAAGCTGAGCGTTTTTATGACATTTTTATTGTCTAATTAATAGTTTCTGCTGCAGTTCTTCAGATTCAACCTGCTGATTGTGCTTCTAGAATCTCTCCAGGTCGTTGAGGAGCTTTATCTCCAGACGTCTGTCAGGTGGAAGTATCCGTTACGTTTCCCCGGCGGTGATTCAAAGCGACTGATCGATGTGTTTGATGAACGCGCCGCCTCGCTGTATGTTTGTCTGTTTGTGGCTCTGAGCTCATGATGTTCTCTGGCCGGCTGTCAGACATAATTCAGTGCTTTCACACACGGACTGATGTAACCGGCTGGCCGAGCTCTGCAGACTCCATTAAACCACAAATGGATTGAATTTTGTGTGTGTGTGTGTGTGTGTGTGTGTGTGTGTGTATTTTACTTCACCAGTGCAAACACACACACCACGCTGCTCGGCTTCCATTCGGCCTGAAGGTAACCGTGTGAGTCCATCCCATAATATGTTTCATCGATACGGAGCGATTAACGACGAACCTGATCGCTCACCAGAGACGCAGTAAATCAGTTGTTTCACATGTTTGTGCAGCTTCAGGTGCTGCTGCTCTGAAACATCTTTCTCAACTATTTACTGATTATTTCAAGAGTTAATCTGCAAAACCAGAAACCTGCATCTTCACAAACCTGCAGAACGTCTCCATCGTCCACCTGAGACGACATCAAACTGAAGTTATCTCTGTTTTCGTCAAATCCACTCAGCTTCAGTTTGATATCGTCTCAAGAAAACAAACAAACAAAAAAAAGTTTTCTGAAAAATCTACAAACATGCAGTTTTCTGTTTTTGTGAATGAACTCTTCATGTCTAAAAAAACCACAAAAAAATGATCAGTTATATGTGAACTATTAAGAAAAACGAGTAAAAACTGTTAAATTTAAATTAAATTCGTGTTAATTTAATGTTTTGTGGAAAAGACGTTTTACAGATTTTGTCATATTACGGCTAATAGCTCGTTAGCTAGCTAGCTAGTTTAGCTAAATCACAGAAAAGCGCTTTAAGCTACATGTTGACTGTAAAAACAGTAAAAATGACTGAAAGTAATGATGAACTTCTAATAATTTAGTTTCTCTGTAAGTGACTGAACATGTGACATAAACAGATAATTAACATAAATAAATGATCATCTGAGACTTTAACTCATTAAATGTTTAATTGATGAGTTTTAATCAGCAGCTTTCAGGACAAACGTCAGACCGACTGAATTATTAGTTCTGAGGATTTTATTTCCTGTTGAGACGTCGACCTAACCGGTGATGTACTCTCATTACCCTGTGGCTGTAATCAGATTACTGCGAGGACGGCGGACGTGAACACAGGAGATGACGGCAGGTGTTCTGCTCCTCTCAGCCGATTAGTGAGACCTAATTTCCTCGTTTATGACTTAATTATGTTATAAATGTAAATGACAGGAGCTGGAAGCAGAGGGCAGCGACACACACACACACACACACACACACACACACACAGTAACACACACACACACACAGTAACACACACAGTAACACACACACACTCTTCTGGTTTTAATATGAACTCAACTCTGATCCCAAACTCATCGTTTCTGCTGAGAAGTGACAGAAAAGACGTTTTTTTTTTCTGTTTTAATTTCATCAGCGTCGCAGAACAACGTCACAAACACCTGATGCTGATTTAACGTCTGACTTTAGACTTTTAATATGATTTTATTCGTTTTGTGTCTCTTTGTGGTTTTTTTTAGTCGGTTTGTGGTTATTTTGTCTCTTTGAAGCCGTTTTGTGTCATTTTTTTTTGGTTTAGTATCAGTTTAGCATCGTTTTGTGTGTCTTTCTTGTCATTTTCTGTCTTATTGTGGTTGTTTTGTGTCTCTTTGAGATCATTTTCTGCTTCTTTGTGCTTGTTTTTAGTCAGTTTGTGGTTATTCTGTGTCTCTCTGTGGTTGTTCGTCAGCTTTAATCGGTTTGTGGTCTATTTAAGTCGAGCGTTGGATCGTCTTCATCACATAAACTCCACTTGAAGGCTGAAAAACTCAACCTGAGCTGTTCTTGTTTCACACAAAACATGTTTTTATTCGATATAAATCGCTCCATTCAACATTATAAACGTCATTTAGTGTTTGTTCCGTCCAGATTCTAGCGTGGGCCAGACCTCCTGTTCATCCTGAGGCTGATTGAAGCCGTCCAGTTCATTGGTTCTGCTCAGCAGAGGAGGTCAGACGTTCCCGTCGGCTCTTAAAAGGCGTTTAAATCGGTTTCCAGACGTGTGCAGATGCCTTATTTTATATACTAATAATAATTAATACCATAAAATGTGTAATTTAGCTCCGTCTGGAACCAGCAGCAGCTGAAAGGTCGACGGAGAACAAACTATTAATTTACAGAAGCTCCGGGCAGAGAGAGAAACAACCCGTTAATGTGATCAGCCAGGAGTGACGGCAGCAGTCATGATGTGTGTGTTTGTGTGTCTGCGTCGGGCTACGCTAAGCTAATTAGCCGCCATGAGCTTCTGGAGCTCCAGGACGTCAGGGGGGGCGTCCGAGTCTCGCTGCCCAGGAAGGAGCCTCCGTCCCTGGGGAGGCCCGCGGCCGAGCTCCCCTCTCTGGTTCTCTCTGGTTCTGGTCCAAACTAGATCCACTGAATGTGGATTAAAGTTTATAAAGAATGAACCGCTGGTAGAT